>NW_011494656.1:1237553-1265169 GCF_000754665.1 Bison bison bison | reverse complement strand
ATGAGAAAATCTTCTAGCTAGTTTCCCTATTTCAAAAATTTTAACAGCCATGAATATAAAATATATAAAATAAAGAATACAGATGGCCAAATAAACTAATAGAATTTATTCCCACAAGCGCTTAAAATCCTGCAAATTAGAAAAGAAAACTCTGGTTTTTTTTGTTTTTGGTCAAAATCAAGGGATTAAAGTATTTAATGTTGAGAATGTAGCAAAATGGTATTGTTCTTTCCCTTGCATCCTCAAAGTATTATTCCACTAAACACTAATGGATTTGGATACATACTGATTTCCTAGAACAGATTTATAAAATTACAAGCAAATGTAACCTAGAAATGGTCCCAGGAAAGTCAGTATATACAAATGTTACATAATTGATGACTTCCTAGTGAGATACAATTAATCAGATAAAAAGGATATAAAATGAAGCAGAAGTGCTCTTGAAATGTACATAAGTTGGAAGAATCAAATCCTGAATCTAAAAAGATAAGTCAAAACCAATCCAAGAGAAAGTTAAAACAATGATCACAAGTGAAATGGTCATTTCCTCTGTGTAAACACTGTCATCTGTCCCCTTTGATTAAATTAGTGTCTCCTTTGCTGTTGTCTGTTTCTTGAACAGCTATACTACCTCCAGATGTAATTTATTAAACATATATTTGCATGTCTCACTCTCTAGACTTAGTGGGTCCTCCAAGGATGAGATCAAATCTTGTCTCTGTTTCCCAATACTTAGCTAGCTAGCTAAATCACTTCAGTCGTGTCCGACTCTGTGCGACCCCATAGACGGCAGCCCACCAGGCTCCGCCATCCCTGGGATTCTCCAGGCAAGAACACTGGAGTGGGTTGCCATTTCCTTCTCCAATGCATGAAGTGAAAAGTGAAAGTGAAGTCACTCAGTCGTGTCCGACCCTCAGCGACCCCATGGACTGCAGCCACCAGGTTCCTCCATCCATGGAATTTTCCAGGCAAGAGTACTGGAGTGGGGTGCCATTGCCTTCTCCTTGTCCAATACTTAGCAGAAGTTTATTCCAATTTATCTAGTCAAAGGAATCCTCTGTGTTGTTTCTTAAAATACATGCCCGAAGCTGTTGCTGACAGTATCTGAATCTCTGGAAAGCGGTCCAGGAATCTGTATTTTTAATAAGGTAAAACACAGATATTTAATAACATTCTGGATAACTGTTATGTTCAGATTAATTAAGAAAACAGTGTCTTAGTGGACACGGAAGCCTGATGCACTGCAGTCCCCGGGGTTGCAAAGAGTCAGACATGACACCGATATACAACACAGAGGGACAGACATTTATTGTAATATTATACAGTATAAGTTTGAGACGAATATGTCAATTATAGGAATTGATCTTTAAATGACTTGGCATCAGCTGACATGACATTTAAAAGACCAACTTTGAGGTGAATTACATGTCTCCTACCTGACTTCAGGAGAAGTCATTTTGGTGCAAGAGAACCACTCTGATGTTCTGTCTACCTGAGGTAGTGTTCTGTGTCCGCTCTCTCTCGGGGACTGAGCAATGAGATGCTTGGGCAGTTTTTGGTGAGCATGTATCTCTAGGTTCTATTCCTCTCCTGTTCACCAATTTTTGTCAAGTAGATGAGTACAGATGATACCACCATCTGGCTCTTAACTTTTCTGGAGAGTGTTTGATATAGGAACTTCATTTTTTAATGAAGTCTATTTATTTATTTCTTATTGTTCTTAAAGAACAATTATTGGAGTATAATTGATTTAAAAGGTTGTGCTACATGCACCTCCCAGGTCTAAGCCGCTCAGGTTCAGGCACTTGGATAATCAGTCCAGGTTTGAGGCATGATACAGGATGCGTGGGGCTGGTACACTGGGATGACCCAAAGAGATGGTATGGGGAGGGAGGTAGGAGGGGTGCTCAGGATGGAGCGGATTCATGTTTTGATGTATGGCAAAACCAATACAATATTGTAAAGTAATTAACCTCCAATTAAAATAAGTAAATTTAACAAATAAATAAAAGGTTTTGCTAGTTTGTTCCATGAATCAATTCTACATATACATGTGTTCATTCTTTTTTAGAGCCTTTTCCCATATACGCTATTACAGATTATTGAGAAGAGTTGCTTGTGCTGTACAGAGGGTTCTTATTAGTTACCCACTTTATATACAGAAGTGTGTATATGTCAGTCCCAATCTCCAAATTTAATTTCCCCTCTGGTAACTGTAAGTTTGTTTTCTACATCTGTGACTATATTTTTGTTTTGCAAATAAGTAGTACAAATGGACATTTCATTTTGATGTAGTTTGGTACACTTCAGCAGTGGATGTAGAAGAGATATTGCGGGTGTTATTGAGTCTCAGTGCGATTATTTAAGTTCCTCCAAGAAGTAAGCATTTCCCACACTGCTCCTTGAAAGGAGTGACTCCAATCTCACCTCATTCATTTTTTTGTTGTTGTTAAATTATTAGATTTCCTTGACATTGTACGCCTTACTTTTGTGAAAGTAAGGCACCAAAATAAAGTGTAAAGTAAACTCCATTCCAAAGTACTTTTTAGTTTACAAATTCTCCTACACTTTATAATATTTCAGACTAATGTTACTCATTATCACCTTTTAAAAACAGGTAATAAAAATAAAGCAGAAAGAAGCTAAGTGGCTTCCCTAGTCCTCATGCTTATGAAGTGTCAATGGAATGGAGGGTCAGATTTATTCCTCTCCCTGAACAGCTTCTGGCTTTTGCTGAAATGGTCTGCACGATTGGAGAAGGCCCAGAATCCTTTCTTGGTGAGTTATTCTGGGAGTCACTCCCCTGTATAATTCCCCATCTGTTATTCTGTATTAAGACTATAATAAATTTAAACTTGTAGATTTTAAAGCATTAATCTTGATTAATTTCTCAGTTGAGGGACTGGGGAAATACACTCAGGTTAAATATGAGACTATTGAGGGAAAAGAAAATTAACTGATTTGATAAAAGGTCAGGGAGATATTTAACTAAAGAATTAGTTCTTCAAATCATGATGTCTAATAACCAGTAACATGTTTTATTTGCTTATTTGCTTCTCCCTACTTCAGAATGACTTTCTATGTATAATATATATTTTTTTCTGAAGTCTCTTTCTCCTGTTAAATCTTATAAAATAATTTAAAAAATGATTTTTCCCAAAAAAACTTTTTTTTCTATCAGCTTAGTTAGTCAACATTGAACTTATTATTTTCTTATTATTTTACCTGGATGATTAACATTCCATGTCAGAGCTCAGTCACTATGAAATTTTATGTTTTCATTGCCCATTCTTACTAAAAACTTGATATTAGGTTAGTGCATCTGTAAGCATATTTTGCTTTGGGTCCATCCCTTCATTGTTTCTGGAGGTATTTCTCCACTGATTGGGCACCTACTGACCTGGGGAGTTTCTCTTTCAGTATCCTATCATTTTGCCTTTTCATACTGTTCACGGGATTCTCAAGGCAAGAATCTGAAGTGGTTTGCCATTCCCTTCTCCAGTGGACCACATTCTGTCAGATCTCTCCACCATGCCCACCCGTCTTGGGTGGCCCCAAGGGCATTGCATAGTTTCATTGAGTTAGACAAGGCTGTGGTCCTAGTGTGATTAGATTGACTAGTTTTCTGTGACTATGGTTTCAGTGTGTCTGCCCTCTGATGCCGTCTTGCAACACCTACCGTCTTACTTGGGTTTCTCTTACCTTGGACGTGGGGTATCTCTTCACGGCTGCTCCAGCAAAGCGCAGCCACTGCTCCTCACCTTGGACAAGGGGTATCTCCTCGCTGCCGCCTCTCCTGACCTTGAACATGGAATAGCTCCTCTAGGCCCTCCTGAGCCTGTGCAGCCACTGCTCCTTAGACGTGGGGTAGCTCCTCTCGGCCGTTTCTGAGCTGTCACAGGCTGGCACTCTTGGCCTCTGCCCCTGACCTCGGACATGGGGTAACTCCTTTTGGTCACCACCCATCGGGCATGGGGTCCTCCCAGCTTCTGCCCCTCACCTCGGACATGGGGTAGCTTCTCTCCACAGGGCTTGTGTGCCATCACGGCTGCCCCCACCTATAGCCAGACATCCTGGAATGTGAAGTCAAGTGGGCCTTAGAGAGCATCACTATGAACAGAGCTAGTGGAGGTGATGGAATCCCAGTGGAGCTATTTCAAATCCTGAAAGATGATGCTGTGAAAGTGCTACACTCAATATGCCAGCAAATTTGGAAAACTCAGCAGTGGCCACAGGACTGGAAAAGGTCAGTTTTCATTCCAATCGCAAAGAAAGGCAATGCCAAAGAATGCTCAAACTACCGCACAATTGCACTCATCTCACATGCTAGCAAAGTAATGCTCAAAATTCTGCAAGCCAGGCTTCAGCAATATGTGAACCATGAACTTCCTGATGTTCAAGCTGGTTTTAGAAAAGGCAGAGGAACCAGAGATCAAATTGCCAAGATCCACTGGATCATTGAAAAATCAAGAGAGTTCCAGAAAAACATCTATTTCTGCTTTATTGACTATGCCAAAGCCTTTGACTGTGTGGAAAATTCACAATCAACTGTGGAAAATTCTGAAAGAGATGGGAATACCAGACCACCTGACCTGCCTCTTGAGAAACCTATATGCAGGTCAGGAAGCAAGAGTTAGAACTGGCCATGGAACAACAGACTGCTTCCAAATAGGGAAAGGAGTACATCAAGGCTGTATATTGTCACCCTGCTTATTTAACTTCTATGCAAGTACATCATGAGAAATGCTGGGCTGGAAGAAGCACAAGCTGGAATCAAGATTGCTGGGAGAAATATCAATAACCTCAGATATGCAGATGACACCACCCTTATGGCAGAAAGTGAAGAGGAACTCAAAAGCCTCTTGGTGAAAGTGAAAGTGGAGAGTGAAAAAGTTGGCTTAAAGCTCAACATTCAGAAAACAGATCATGGCATCTGGTCCCATCATTTCATGGGAAATAGATGGGGAAACAACGGAAACAGTGTCAGACTTTGTTTTTTGGGGCTCCAAAATCACTGCAGATGGTGATTGCAGCCATGAAATTAAAAGACGCTTATTCCTTGGAAGAAAAGTTATGACCAACCTAGATAGCATATTGAAAAGCAGAGACATTACTTTGCCAACAAAGGTCCGTCTAGTCAAGGCTAAGGTTTTTCCGGTGGTCATGTATGGATGTAAGTTGGACTGTGAAGAAAGCTGAGCACCGAAGAATTGATGCTTTTGAACTGTGGTGTTGGAGAAGACTCATGAGAGTCCCTTGGACTGCAAGGAGATCCAACCAGTCCATCCTAGTCACCCAGGACTGAAGGAGATCAGCCTTGGGATTTCTTTGGAAGGAATGATGCTCAAGCTGAAACTCCAGTACTTTGGCCACCTCATGCGAAAAGTTGAGTCATTGGAAAAGACTCTGTTACGGGGAGGGATGGGGGCAGGAGGAGAAGGGGACGACAGAGGTTGAGATGGCTGGATGGCATCACTGACTTGATGGACGTGAGTCTGAGTGAACTCTGGGAGTTGGTGATGGACAGGGAGGCCTGGCATGCTGCGATTCATGGGGTTGCAAAGAGTCGGACACAACTAAGCGACTGAACTGAACTGAACTGAAACACATTTTTCTCCAGTGCTTAAGATCATGATTTCCAAGGTATATTTTTCACAGCAGAATTCTATATTTTTTTAAGCAAGATTACCACCAGTGCAATAGAAAAAGAATGCCTTCCCCAATTATTCCTATAATTGTTGTGACTTCTGGCACTCTGCCCCTCTCAATATTAAATCCAGTTCAGATCATGCTTCTCAATCCTCTGTGATGCCATGCATCATTCTGTAGAAAATATTTATAAGCAGAATTAAATCAAATATTTGCCCACACCCCACTCATTAGGGGTGATTAATTTTGTTTTCTAGACTCCATTAAGGGCCTCACTGATATTCTTACCAGTAGCTGAGGTCTCCCATTTACTTCTCTCCTCCATTCTTCCCAACACCCCCCTTTCGGAGGCCCAGGTCGTGCTGTGACGCTCATTACTTTCCTGCCAGCTGCTCTGCCAAGCATCCTCAGAGGCCTCAGTGTCGCCTCAGAAATCATTAACAAAACTGGCGTTGCAATCCCCACCTGCCAAGTGTAGAGTAATCATTCAGAGACTGAAACCTGTTCCTCCATAAATGAGCATTCTGGTGGCGAGAGGAGAGAGAGAAAGCTCATATGCAGCAGTCATTTTCTCCAAACAATTGAAATCTCAATAACGGAGATGAGAGGCCAGGTGTCTGCCAGCTTCCTGGGCATGTTGGGGGAACAGAGTGGTTTGCTGGAGAGGCAGGTGTGATCTAGTTGTTGGTGTTTAGTTGCGAAGTGGTGTCCGACCCTTTTGCAGCTCCCTCGACTATAGCTTGCCAGTCTCCTCTGCCCGTGGGATTTCACAAGCAAGAATACTGGAGTGGGTCACCACTCCTTCTCCAGGAGATCTTCCCCACCCAGGGATGGAACCTGCATCTCCTGCTTTGGCAGGTGAGCTGTTTACCACTAAGCCACAGGGGAAGCCCAGGTTTGCACTTACAAAACACCAATCCAAAGATAATACTTGTCAAATATTTCAAGACATCAGTCACAGAATGTTAAACCACATGTGCAGTCCTGAGAAAATGGTCCTGTAGACGTGTCAGTCATCCATGAGGCTAACTGCTCTGACCATCACTCCAACCACGAGCTTCTGATGTGACTTTACTGATAAGGAACCAGATGACTTTCGGTAAGGAATTTACCTGTTCTGGTGAATGGAGACCTATCAGAAAAATAAAGGGTTCTGTGGTCTCTCAGTTCTCATTTTTCCTAAGCTTTCCTTATAAAAAAATGTTTTTCCAGATTTGAAAAGTGAAAGTGAAGTCGCTCAGTCATGTCTGACTCTTTGTGACCCCATGGACTGTATAGCCCGCCAGGCTCCTCTGTCCGTGGGATTCTCCAGGCAAGATTACTGGAGTGGGTTGCCATTTCCTTCTCCAGGGGATCTTCCTGACCCAGGGATCGAACCCGGGGCCTCCCACATTGCAGGCAGACGCTTTACCCTATGAGCCACCAGGGAATCCCAATTTCCAGATTTATGAATATATAATTGACAAATAATATTGTGTAAAAATTTTTTTAGAATGGCATTGAAACGTGTATAATATCATATGTGAAATGAATATAGTGTAAGTTTATGATGCACAACATGATGATAAACACGTTGTGAAACGATTACCTTGATAAAGCTAGTTACGTTCATCACCTCACAGATTTATTGCTTTTCATGTACGTGGTGAGAACATTTAAGCAAATGTTCTCTTGTTGTTGTTCAGCCACTCAATTGTGTCCTCCTCTGCAACGCTTGGCTTTCCTGTCCTTCACCATCTCCCGGAGCTTGCTCAAACTCATGTCCATTGAGTCGGGGATGCCATCCAACTATCTCATCCTCTGTTGTCCCCTTCTTCTCCTGCCTTCAATCTTTCACAGCTTCAGGGTCTTTTCTAATGAACTGACTCTACACATCAGGTGGCCAAAGTACTGGAGCTTCAGCTATAGAATCAGCCCTTCCAATGAATATTCAAGGCTGATTTCCTTTAGGATGGACTGGTTGGATCTCCTTGCAGTCCAAGGGACTCTCAAGAGTCTTCTCCAGCACCACACTTCAAAAGCATCAATGCTTCGGTGCTCAGCCTTCTTTATGGTCCAGCGCTCAGCCTTCTCTATGGTCCAACTCTCACATGTATACATGACCACTGGAAAACTATAATTTGATTATTTGGACCTTTGTCAGCAAAATAATGTCTCTGCTTTTTAATATGCTGTCCAGGTTTGTCATAGATTTCCTTCCAAGAAGCAAGAGTCTTTTAATTTCAAGACTGCAGTCACCATTTGCAGAGACTAAGAAAACAAAGTCTGTCACTGTTTTTATTGTTTCCCCATCTATTTGTCATGAAGTGATGGGACCGGATGCCATAATCTTAGTTCTCTGAATGTTGAGCTTTAAGCCAACTTTTTCACTCTCCTCTTTCAGTTTCATCAAGAGACTCTTTAGTTCTTCACTTTCTGCCATAAGGGCGGTGTCATCTGCATATCAGAGGTTATTGATATTTCTCCCAGCAATCTTGATTCCAGCTTGAGCTTCATCCAGCCAAGCATTTCACATGATGTGCTCTGCATATAAGTTAAATAAGCAGGGTGACAGTATACAGCCTTGACGTACTCCTTTCCCAATTTGGAACCAGCCCATTGTCCCATGTACATTTCTAACTGTTGCTTCTTGACTTGCATACAGTTTCACAGAAGGCAGATAAGGTGGTCTGGCATTCCCATCTCTTGAAGAATTTTCCACAGTTTGTTGTGATCCACACAGTCAAAGTATTTGGCATAGTTGATGAAGCAGAATTAGATGTTTTTTCTGGAACGCTCTTGCTTTTTCTATGATCCAACGGATGTTGGCAATTTAATCTCTGGTTACACTGCCTTTTCCATATCCAGCTTGAAAATCTGGAAGTTCATGGTTCATGTACTGTTTAAGCATGCTTGGGAAATTTTGAGCATTACTTTACTAGCATGTGAAATGTCTCTTAGCAAATTTCAGCTTCATCCTTTAGTACATGCTGCACATTAGATCCCCAGAATGTGTTCAATTTATAATTGAGAGTTTGTACCCTTTGGCCAAGCTCTTCTGACTTCTCCATCCCATATCACCCAGACCCTGAAAACAACCAATCTGATTTCAACTTTTGTAGATTCCAGATATAAACGAGATCACAGAGTATTTGTCTTTCTGTATCTGTCATTCCACGAAACACACTCAAGGTTCATCCACACTGATAAAAATGGCAGTATTGCCTTCTTTTTTTATTGAATAATTAAATAATACATATTATTGATTGAATAATACATATACGTGAAAGTGTAAGTCATTTCAGTTGTGTCCTACTCTTTGCAACCCTGTGGACTATAGTCCACCAGGCTCCTCCATCCATGGTATTCTTCAAGCAAGAATACTGGAGTGGGTAGTCAATCTCTTCTCCATAGGATCTTCCCAACCCAGGGATCAGACCAGGATTTCCTGCATTGCAGACAGATTTTTTACCAAGATTTTTTCCCTGAGGCACCAGGGAAGACCTACATATATATCTATACATATATGTATATATGTATATATATCAGAGAAGGCAATGGCACCCCACTCCAGTACTCTTGCCTGGCAAATCCCATGGACGGAGGGCCTGGTGGGCTGTAGTCCATGGGGTCACTAAGAGTCAGACACAACTGAGTGACTTCACTTTCACTTTTCACCTTCATGCATTGGAGAAGGAAATGGCAACCCACTCCAGTGTTCTTGCCTGGAGAATCCCAGGGACGGGGGAGCCTGGTGGGCTGCCGTCTGTGGGGTCGCACAGAGTTGGACACGACTGAAGCGACTTAGCAGCATACATATATATATATATATAATATATATAGTCATAAACACACAGTCATATACATTTTATTGTATTTGCACACACCTATACATAGACAGCAGCCCACCAGGCTCTGCCATCCCTGGGATTCTCCAGGCAGGAACACTGGAGTGGGTTGCCATTTCCTTCTCCAATACATATATACATAGGTATATATTATATATGGGCACACATATATATTATATGTGCACATGCCTGTATAACATACTGGGTTTCTCTGGTGGCTCAGACAGTGAAGAATCTATTCACAATACAATGAACCTGGGTTCTATCCCTAGGTCAGGAAGAATCCCTAGGAGCAGGGAATGGCTATCCATGCCAGTATTCTTGCCTGGAGAATCCCTTGCACAGAGAACCTTGGCAGGCTCCCGTCCACGGGGTCTTAGAGTTGGATAAGACTGAGCAACTAAGCAAGCACACAACATATTAAATATATATATTTATATGTATATATATATGATTATATATAATCACACTTTCATTATCTATTTTTTGTCCCTTTGTTGTCTATTGATGAACATATAAGATGTTGCCAAATCCTGGCCTCTATGAATAGTGCCACAGTAAATGTGGGGGATGTAGATATTGTTTCAATTTAAGAATTTTGTTTTCTTCACATACATACCCAGAAGTAGGATTGATGAATCATACATTAGCTCTATTTTTATTATTTTTAAGGAATCTCCAAATCATTTTCTTTAGTGGCTGTACCAATTTACATTCCCACCAACAGAGTACAGTTCAGTTCAGTTCAGTCACTCATCGTGTCTGACTCTTTGCAACCCCATGGACTGCAGCACGCCAGGCCACCCTGTCCATCACCAACTCCCAGAGTTTACTCAAACTCATGTCCATTGAGTAGATGATGCCATTCAACCATCTCATCCTCTGTCATCCCCTTCTCCTCCTGCCTTCAATCTTTCCCAGCATCAGGGTCTTCTCAAGTGAGTTAGTTCTTCGCATCAGGTGGCCAAAGTATTAGAGTTTCAGCTTCAGCATCTGTCCTTCCAATGAATATTCAGGACTAATTTCCTTAAGGATGGACTGGTTGGACCTCCTTGTAGTCCAAGGGACTCTCAAGAATCTTCTCCAACACCACAGTTCAAAAGCATCCATTCTTCAGTGTTCAGCTTTCTTTATAGTCCAACTCTCACATCCACACATGACTACTGGAAAAACCATAGCCTTGACTAGATGGACCTTTGTCAGCAAAGTAATGTCTTTGCTTTTTAATATGCTGTCTAGGTTGGTCATAACTTTTCTTTCAAGGGGCAAGCATCTTTTAATTTCATGGCTGCAGTCATCATCTGCAGTGATTTTGGAGCCCCCCAAAATAGAGTTTTTCACTGTTTCCACTGATTCCCCATCTATTTGCCATGAAGTGTATAAGGGCTCCATTTCTTTTCACATTTTCACCATTTATTGTTACTTATCCTTTTGGCTGTGTGTATCACAACAAACTGGAAAATTCTTAAATAGGTGGGAATACCAAACCACCTTACCTGTCTCCTGAGAAACCTATATGCCGAACAAGAAACAATGGTTAGAAATGTATATGGAACAACAGAGTGCTTCAAAATTGGAAAAGAAGTACCTCAACGCTGTATATTGTCACCCGGCTTATTTAACTTACATACAGAGTACATCATGTGAAATGCTGGACTTGATGAAGCATAAGCTGAAATCAAGATTGCTGGGAGAAACATCTACAGTCTCTTATATGCAGATGATAACACTTTAATGACAGAAAGTGCAGAGGAAATAAAGAACCTTTGATGAGGGTGAAAGAGGAGAGTGAAAAGCTGGCTTTAAACTCAATATTAAAAAAACTAAGATCATGGCATCCAGTCCCATCACTTCATGGTGAATAGATGGGTAAAGAATAGAAACAGTTGGCAGACTTTATTTTCTTGGGCTTGAAAATCACTGCAGTCACTGCAACCATGAAATTTTAAAAAATGCTTGGTCATTGGAAGAAAATCTATGACAAAGTGAGACAGCAAGTTTAAAAGTAAAAAAAAAAATAGGAAAAAAAATAAAATAAAAAAGGGTCAGAAAAAAAAAAAAAAAAAGACAGAGACATTATTTTTCCAAAAAAGGTCTGTCTAGTCAAAGCTATGTATGGATAGTCATGTCTGGATGTGAAAGTGGACCACAAAGAAGACTAAGCACCAAAGAGTGGATGCTTTCAAACTGCGGTCTTGGAGAAGGCTCTTGAGAGTCCCTTGTGATGGTAGGAAGATCAAACCAGTAATCCTAAAGGAAATTAACTCTGAGTATTCATTGGAAAGACTGATGCTGAAGCTCCAATACTTTGGTTACCTGATGTGAAGAGCTGACTCATTGGAAAAAACCCTGTTCCTGGGAAAGACTGAATGCAAGAGGAGAAGAGGGTATCAGAGGATAAGATGGTGGGATGGCATCACTGACTCAATGGATATGAGTTTGAGTAAACCCCAGGATATGGTGATGGACAAGGAAGCCAGGCATGCTGCAGTTCTTGGAGTTGCAGAGTTGAACATGACTTAGCGACTGAATGACAGGGATAAGGTGATAGCTCATTGTGGCTTTGATGTTTAAGAAGCTGTGCTTAAGTGCAGGGACTGTCCTGTAATTATTTTTATAAACTCCGTAGTATGCTGTCCACAGAGGTATTCGATAAATGCAAGCTGATTTACATTCATTTACAGGTCCTATTTCTATTGTTAGATCATAACTTCCTTGATGAAAAAAATATATATATCTCAAATACCTCTTCAGGGAGGCAGCTTTGTGTAGTAATAAGAAAATGGACCTTGTAATTACCAGTATGAATTTACACCTAAAGACCATTAGCTGCCAGCTGCATTCCTCATAGGCAAATCTCTCTGAGCTTCTAGTCTCCATACCTGTAAAACAGGGATAAAATATCTATTGTAAAGAGTGTTTTAGGAATTTAGTAAGATAATGCATATTAGATACTTTCTATTATCAGGGATAAGTTTCACAAGTGACAATTCTCTTATTAAAACTTTATTATTACATGCAAATAGACTTCATCTGAATTAACCAACAACATAACCCCTAACTTTATTATCTAAGCCTTTTTTTCTTTATATATAAATATATAGTCTAGATATTGTGTTCTTGGACAAATGGCTTGGGTGCGGCCTGATTAAAGAGGTCCTGTTACCAAATTCGCTATAATGTCCTTGGAAACCATTGAAGTCTAGTTCAGTGTCAAGTTCTAAAGCTGTGAAAAGTCTTGCTCAAGTCGAATGGCAGGTAAGATAGTCTTTGTGACAGGTCGGATTGAAAATGATATGGCATGTGATCAGACAGCTGTTTCTGCATGATCAATTATCTGGCTTTCCCACATTTCTTAACCAGAGATTCTTTAAGAAATTCTTCTCCTAAGGCTCAGAGACAGCCATTATCCTAGTACTCCAGGGGATTCTTTGGGTCAAGGAAGAACCATACCAATAAGTGATAAACTGATTTTTCCAACTTATTCTCTTTCATCTCTGATCAGATGCTGCGTACTTAGTAAAACGCTTATCCCCACAGTGACATACATGACAGCAGCAAGATGAACTTGGGCTGTGATGATGGATAATGAAGCTCGATTATGATTCCCAGTTCTGCAGTCCATATTTCTATGAAGCTATTTTCTGACTCTTCAGGTGTGAAAGCATTCATGCACCAGAGCAGCATGAAGTATGTCTAAGCTTTCTCTCTTGTCTTATCATACCTGTTCTTTATTCTCTGACTTTGTTGAGAGTTAGCTTGATAGTACACTCCTCTGCAATTCTGTATTTCCTTCTTTCACTAAACAGTTAACTACATGGAAACCAAGTCCTATCCAAATAGGTCATTATTATATTATCATTGAGTAGCTCAGTCCCCAGCAGAGAACATTTAGGAAGAGATGGAACGAGGGAGATCTTATAAAGTTTTTTTCACTAATCTTTAAAAAGACTCAATTGTCACTGGCATCAAACTGTTAGACTTTGTCTAAACTTTGGACTATGTTTGACTCATTTCTGTGTTTTGTATAGTAAATGTGAGTTGATGCATATGAAAAAAAAAACTGTATGAAAAGTGGCTTCAGATATCTTTTACAAACTAATTGTAACACAGAAATATGTACAGATAAAATGTATCATTTCAAACATATGCCAGGTTGAAACGTTTTGCTGATGAAAATTAACTATAGTGTGGCTCTGTTGTGTTTTCATCCTCTCCAAGTGGGTTGGTAGTTAGGCAGCAAATACTGAGTTGGGAGAGGTATGAGGAACAGGACACAGCATAAAGGAAAGATACAAAGAAATAAAAAGAAAGAAATTTAACTGTAAGGAACTTTAGACTATGAGTAAATGATATTAAATGGCATTATAAGCATTTTCATTATTGAATAGGAGAACTACCTGGATTCTTATCTCTCAGGCTTCAGTATGTTCCCTTTGGCCATGTATACAGGATAATGAAGCATGCGTGTGACTATATGCGACTCTCTCTTGCGTGGTGTGCAATATAAACTAAACAACCCGACTGATAAGCTTTAAAATTCCTGGGGTTTGGCAATCCCTAAATCCCACTGTTATACTGTGTGTAAAACAGATGACCAGTGCAAGTCCGACGCGTGAAGCAGGGCACTCAAAGCCGGTGCTCTGGGACAACCCAGAGGGTTGGGGTGGGGAGCAGGGTGGGAGGGGGGATTCAGGATCGGGGACACATGTGTACCTGTGGCTGATCCATGTTGGTGTGTGGCATAAACCACCACTATGTGGTAAAGCAATTAGCCTCCAGTTAAAGTAAATCAGTTTTTAAATAAATAAATAACCAACAAGGACTTACTCCATAGTCCAGGGAACTCTTCTCAATACTCTGTAATAACCTAAATGGGGAAAGAATTTGAACAATAGACATATGTATTTCTTATATATATATATATAACTGAATCACCGTGCTGGACACCTGAAAATACCACAACATTGTTAATCAACTCTACACCAGTATAAAATAAAAATAAAAATAAAATGACTAGGTCTTGTATGGGCGAGTGTCAGGTGACAAGAATCACTCTAAATTGTGAAGGTTGAGGGATACTATGCAACAGGAAGAAGATGATGAATTAAATGATGGAATAATTGCTTTCTCAAGAGTATTACGTATGCTGCCAGCGTCTGAGGCAGGACCCACTGATGGCTTTCACGTTCTGCCGAGTCTGCAGACAGCTTGCGGCATGTGCTTTTGCTGAGGTTATTCAGTGGGCAATGACATTCCAGGCACCAGAGATGCAAATACAGGGAATTAGATCAAAATATTGAGACCACAAATTAAGTGCCTCATATACACATTTGTGAAGACTATGAAAAGAGTGGAAATCCTTATCTGCTTTCTGTTTTTCTTAGGAGGTGTCTGCTGATTTTTATACTTTTAATTATTTTTCTCCAGGAAATAATATAGATAGAGTTTCAATACCTTACCTTTATTTTCTCCCTAGAGTAAGATAGTAAAGATAGTCGATATTCTGCTGTGTGCACGCTCAGTCACTCAGTCATGTTCAACTCTTCACGACCCCGTGGACTGCAGCCCTCCAGGCTCCTCTGTCCATTGGATTTTCCAGGCAAGAATACTGGAGTGGGTTGCCATGCCCTCCTCCAGGGTATCTTTTGGACCCAGGGATCGAACCACATCTCCTGCATCTCTCTACAGGCAGGCAGATTATTTAGCTCTGAGCCACCTGGGAAGCCCTAATATTCTGTTACTATTAAGCAGTTCCCAGTATGGTGAGGTGCAAGTCATTCAGTCATGTCTGACTCTTTGCGACCTCATGGACTATACAGTCCATGGAATTCTCCAGGCCAGAATACTGGAGTGGGTAGCCTTTCCCTTCTCCAGGGGATCTTCCCAACCCAGGGATCGAACCCAGGTCTCCTGCCTTGCAGGCGGATTCTTTATCAACTGAGCATATGGTGAAAGACATTCCAAATTAGTAAATGTTAAAATAGGAAATGCTGTGAAACTGAATGCACAAAGTAGATTTGAAATGCTTTTAGTAGTACTGAGTCTAGACGAGAATATGATTTCGAAATATAAGGAAGTGTTAGTACCTATATGGCAAAGTGTGTATTTGAAAATGCTAAGGAATACTAAAAAATTCTAAAATAAATGGGAAATTAACTGTCCCCTTTATTTGGGATATGATAAGAAACAAACTTTTAAACCACAGATTTTGGTAATTCCTTCTTTTCTTTCTCCTTTCCTTCCTTTTTTCCCTTCTTTACATCAGGCAATCCATCATCAACTATTTATCACCTCTTTTTTATATATCATTCACTTTGTTATTACATCTTTAACATAGGACACAAATATTAATAAGTCAATAATCCTGACACTTGAGGATCTCAGAGTCTCTGTGCTTAATACTATGAAAAAAACTGTTATTTTGTTCTCCAACATTCTTAGACTTATGACTGAATTATTCAAGAGCAAAGTCTTTCTTATAATTTTGCTGCTTGTTAATATAATAACCATTGACTTTGAGGAAGGATCTGGGAAAGCTCAATTAGTTTAGCCTGAGCAGGAGAGAAGGGTATGTTTATCTGAGAAACCTTCTCCTGGAAGATGTGTTTGTGCCTAGCATAAAAGCAGGAAGTGTCCTCAGTTCTTGGCCATCTATTCTGATCACTGACCCATTTCCAAGATAAGAGGAATATGCAACTGGACAGGCCTTCTAGAGAGACAACCCAGCACCCACCAAAGGAAGCGCATGGGTATCTGTCTTAGAGACAGCAGAGCATCCTGAATTTGCCACTTACAGCTATTTAATTCACCTCGTACGGGCCTCAGTTTCTTCATGTGCCAAATTGTTATGGCAATATTAATATCTATCCTGCAGATTTATTTTGAAGGTTATGTGATCAAGGATTTGTAAAATCACTGAGTAAAGATTTATAAAAACATTAGAATGGTGTCTGGCACATGACAAGCGTTGAATAAGCATTTGTGCTAAATAGCATCCACCACTTCAGACAATGTTCACCTGAATGTCTTTCAAGAGCATTTTATTCTTCTCTGTTTGGCTGTATTTATTCATTAATGATGGAATCAGTTACTGAATCCAGAGGGCAAATAGCCGTGAACTATTACAGAAAAATATCTCTGATGAATCTGTGTCATGTTTAGGAATATACTCCAGAAAGATACGAGATACCATCAACAAAACCAACAGTATCAGCATCTTAGTAGAACTGACTGTGTTTCATGAAAAGCATCTCAGTGTTTTTCTCAGGGAAAACTCTGAAGTTCAGTTGAAGAGACTATGGCATAAAGAGAATGCTTATAAGTGCTTTCACACATGAAATGAGGCCCATTTACCTCTTTTAAGATATAGTTGAAGAAGGAAAAAAAAGTGGGGGGGGGTGAGGAGAAGAGGAGAAAGAAGAGGAGAAGGAAAAAGAAATGTTACATATGTAATATTAACACTATTTAATTTAAAACTATATTTTGCTTAATTTACTTGGTTAGTTACCTAAAGTCTAGTCTTCTAGATTAATCTGAAGAAAACATACTTAAATAGCTAGAATTAGAGGTAATCAGATAAACACAAATCACAATTTAACCTGAAGATAAGTAATAGATATTGTAAATATCATATGACACTTTTTAAAACCTGCTTTATGTAGGAAAAGTGTAGATTAATAGTGTGATTGTAGAACAATGAGCCTATAATAATCCCTTGAAGAATTTACTTCAATGAGTGATCCTGTAGACTTGCAGTGAAGTAAATCTAATTATTTAAATTGAAATGATAGAAAAATAACAAATAAAATTGTAATTCAGAGGGAAGATAATGGAATCAAAGGAAACAAGCAGAGGGGACTACAGCTCATAAATCATTTTATGCCATCATTATACTACTACCAAAATTAATAAGATAATAAATACAAAAAGAACAGTGTTAATATTGAATATGATTTTTGCATTTCAAAAAGGTATTTGAGTTGCTCAAGTATATTCTAATTTTAACAAATTATTTGGAGCTAGTGATTAATTTCTATGTTATTGCTGACTGGTTTATGTGATATACACACAAATGGAATTAAAGAGCAAATACAGAAGTGGATGAAAATTGTCACATTCATCAATTCACAAATTAACGCAGAACCAGAATATACATCATGGGGCTTCATGTTGTCCATACACTCAAGAGATGTCTCATCATGATTATATCAAAGGCCTTTTTTGTATGTAGTAAAGTTCCATCCATCTCTTAATTTCTAGCATCTAGATCCACTCTTTCACTATCAATTTATTTATACTCTATGGTGAATACACACCGGATAAATGTCCTTGCATAATGTAAGGTCTGAGTCTTCTAAGAACATTCCTGTGCCTTTAATTCAAATCACCAATCATCCATAATTCCTTGCTTGTACTCAGGATTCTTTCTTCTTCAAATCCCTCACTGCCCCCTTTCTTCCTCTCTCTCTGTGTCTCTTCTGTTTCATGATGTCTTGGCATTGATTTTTTTTTCCATTCTAATAAGATTAATCTAATTTATAAACTATTTATCACATCAACTTTATTGTGCTATAATTTACATACCATGAAATTCACTCCTTAAAGCCTGCACTCTACACCCCAGTGTTTTTTTCTATATTCACAGATTTGTGCAGCCATCATTGCTACCTAATTTTAAAACATCTTCACTACCACACAAGAAAACTACACTCATTAGCATTCACTCTCCATTATCCTCTGCTCCAAGTTTCTGAAAAGCACAATTCTATCCTCTTTTCTCAAAGGAATTTTCTATTACAGATATTTTATATAACAGAATCACACAATTGTGAGCTTTTCTGCATAGCTCCTTTCATTCAACAATAATGTTTTCATGGTTTATTCATATTGTAGCATGCATCCTTTATTTCTTCTCATTGCCAAATAATATTCCATTGAATGGATATATCGTATTTGATTTACCCATTCGTTAAGTTGATGTTCATTTGAGTTGTTTCCACACTTTTGCTACTAAGGATAATTTTTCTATGTACATTACCTTACATTTTTTCTTTTTAATTTAAATTTATTTATTTTAATTAGAGGTTAATTACTTTACAATATTGTATTGGTTTTGCCATACAGCAACATGAATCCGCCACGGGTGTACACGTGTTCCCAATCCTGAACCCCCCTCCCACCTCCCTCCCCATACCATCCCTCTGGGTCATCCCAGTGCACCAGCCCCAAGCATCCTGTATCCTGCATCAAACCTGGACTGGAGATTCGTTTCTTACATGATATACATGTTTCAATGCCATTCTCCCAAATCATCCCCCTGCCTTCTCCCACAGAGACACTTTTTTAATATATAAGTCTTCATTATTTTGGGTGTGTACCTCGAAGTGGTAAATCTATATTTAACAGTTTTAGGAACTGTCTAGCTGGTTTCCATAGTTGCTGCAACATTTTACAGTCTCACCCACAATAATGTATGAGTGTTCTAATTGCTCCCCATTCTCCACATCACTTGTTATCATCAAACCGTATGTGATTATGATAAGGTATCTCACCATGGTTTTGATTCGCATTCCCTAGGGCTTCCCAGGTGGCTCGGTGGGTAAAGAAACTGCCTGCAATGCAGGAGATGCAAGAGTTGTGTGTTCTCTCCCTGGGTCAGGACGATTATCTGGAGAAGGGCATGGCAACCCACTCCAGTATTCTTGCCTGGAGAATTCCATGGACAGAGGACTCTGGTGGGCTATAGTCCATGGGGTCAAAAAGAGTCGTACACAACTGAAGCGACTGAGCACTCAGCATGCAGTGACTAATCCCTTTGAGTACCTTTTCATGTGATTTGTAGCCATTTGAATATCTTTTTTGGTGCAATATCTATTCAGGTCCTTTGTCTATCTTTAAATTAAGTTGTCTTCTTATCATTGACTCGTAAGTGTCATCTATATATTCTAGAAGTATTTTTCCGATAAAATATGATATGCAAAATTTTCCTTCATTGTTATGGCTTGTCATTTTATTTTCTTGATGGTATCTTTAGCAGCACAAATTTTTGAAATGCTTCTGGATTCTGATTTATCTGATTTTTCTCATTTTTTGTTGTTGTTGTTTGCACTTGTAGTGTCATAAAAAATATTTCCTGAATGAATGCCACAAAGATTTCCTCCTATGCTTCTAAGAATATCATAGTTTATCTTTTATGCTTAATTTACTGTCTATTTTGAGTTCATATTTATATGAGATATATATAAAATTAGGTAAGGGCTCCACTTCACTCTTTCACATGTCAATGTCTTAGTTGTCCTAGCAACATTTGTTGAAAATATTATTCTTTCCCTCATTGAATTGTCTCAGCACTCTGGTCAAAAACCAATTGACACTAAATATAGGATTTATAGGTATGTTGCCTGTTCTAGTTCAGTTATCTTTTTAGCTTGTTCTTCTTCCAGTATCACACTCTCTTGATTGCTGTATATCTACAGTTAGCTTTGAAATTGTAAGTCTGAGTCCTCCAACTTTGTTCTTTTCTTTTTAACATTATTTTTGCAATTCTAGACCACTTTCATTTGTTTGAATTTTACTACTGGTTAGTAAGTTTATGAAAAAAAAAGAAACAAATTTTGATAGGTATTGTTGAGCAATTTGGAAAGTTTTTCCATCTCAGCCATGTTGTATCTTCCAATCTATGGGCATGGATATTTTTTCCATTTGTTTAATTACTTAATTTCTTTCAGCAATGTTTTCTGCTTTTTGGTGTACAAGTTCTATGCTTCCATTGTTTAATTTTTTGTAAATATTTTAATACTCTGATGCTATTATAAATACAATTATCTTCTTGATTTCATTCTCAGATTGTAAAATTAATTTGAGCACTGTCCTCAGTCTTGAAAATTGTAAACATGTAGTTCACACTTTTCCTTTCAAAATAATAGATAGCATTTATGTTGCATTTTTATGTGCCTGGCATTATTCTAGTATACACTCATCAATCAGCTTCATTAATCAGGAGGTGCTAGTGGTAAAGAACCTGCGTGCCAGTGCAGGAAACACAGGAGATGTGGGTTCTAACCTCGGGTTGGGAAGATCCCCCAAAGGAGGTCACGGCACCCACTCCAGTATTCTTGCCTGGAGAATCTCATGGACTGAGGAGCCTGGCAGGCTACAGTCCACAGCGTCACGAAGAGCTGGACATGACTGAAGCTACTTGGCATGTGTGCAAGCCCCACGCTCATTACTGTAACCTTCATAGGTGCACTAAGAGATCATTTCACAAGCTAGACATAAAGACACTAAGTGAGCCTTCCCTGATGGTCCAGTGATGAAGACTCTACGGTTCCAATGCCGGAAGTGTGGGTTCAATCATTGGCTGGGGAAATAAGACCCCACACGCTTTGCACACAAGCATGGCCAAAAATAAAAATAAAAGAAAGCAACACTCTATTCTCTTATACCTCTCAGGATACCCCTTATAGTTGAATCGAACTGTTCTACTCCCTGGCTTGTGTTTCCTGTGAGGTTGCTTTATCATGTCAATTAATGTTGGATTTTGTCTTTCATGTCTTAGGAGGCTTGACTGTTTTTAGAACTCTTTGTCCGAGTGTAAAGCATATTTGGATTTCCCTGGTGGCTCAAACGATAAAGTGTTTGCCTGCAATGCGAGAGACCTGGGTTTGATTCCTGGGTTGGGAAGATCCCCTGGAGGGGGAAATGGCAATCCACTCCAGTACTCTTGCCTGAAAAATCCCATGGATGGAGGAGCCCGGCAGGCTACAGTCCATGGGGTCGCAAAGAGTCAGACACGACTGAGCAACTTCACTAAGGCATATTAACTGGTGGCCCTCATTGCAGGAAGATCCTGAATTTTCCTACTTTTCATATGGAATCCCCCATACTCAAGACAAAATTACCTGTGATTTTTCTTCCTTGGTTCTTCAGCCTCTCCAAGAATGAATCTGCTACTACTCTACTGTTGAAGAAAAGGTGAACTTGCTGCAGGAATTTTGAGAACACATTAAGATAAAAAGGTCTGAGTTGTCATTGTCTGGTGGTTTGCGGGTTTTCACTGAATCCTCGTTTTCTGTATGAAATCTCCTTCATGCCTCTGTTTTCCTTGTGTCCTTGAATTTGAAAGATCTTCCATTCTGTATGTGTGTGTGTGTGTGTGTGTGTGTGTGTGTGTGTATAAATGTATTCCCAGAGCTGGATACCTGAATTGGGGGGAAAGGCACAAAATGAGGGTTACCTTTGGGAGGGTATATTTCTTGTAAATATTTACATTGTCCACTGCTGTTATTGTGAGGCTTTTTCCTCATCTTCTAAAATGATTGTACTTTCAAGTTCTACACTTTCAAAATCTGTATGACTTAGAGTCCCACTCTACGCAGTGACTTATGTTTGTCTTCTGAGGTGCATTGTCAGTTACCACGTCTCTACATGTTTTTCACTCTTTCAAAAGAATTCAGTTACCTCCCTCCATTCTTTATATCTTAGTATATATAGTTTAGTCTTAATCACTCTCATTTTAGTGGTATTTGAAGTGATCATAGAGATCAATGCATATATATTCCACCACAACTGCAAAAATCCCAGGTATTTTTACACATTTCTTCTTCTCTTGAAACCATCACAATACTTGGAACATAGTAGGTGATCAATAAAATATTGGTAAAGCCAATTGAGTCAAATAAATTGAATGGGACATGGTTGGGAAAATGACATATAACCAATGTATATAGATATTATAATTCAGCAAAATTACCACAGTATAACTAGTGAAAAAATATTTTTATTGAATTATGTAAATTAATTGCTGATATAGTCAAAAGTATAGGGTAAGAATGCCAGTGAAAGTAAATCTGTAGTCAATATAATCTAAGACTGTGTGTCAGTGATGGCAAAATATTCACCAACAATTCATGTTGCCTCACTTTTATGTAAGCTTATTGCTTTAAAGCCACAGTCCAATCATTGTATATATCTTAATATCCTTCTTATATCCCAGTTGAGATATTGTTCAGATCAGATCAGTCGCTCAGTTGTGTCCAACTCTTTGCAACCCCGTGAATCGCAGCACGGCAGGCCTCCCTGTCCATCATCAACTCCCGGAGTTCACTCAGACTCACGTCCATCGGGTCAGTGATGCCATCCAGCCATCTCATCCTCTGTCGTCCCCTTCTCCTCCTGCCCCCAATCCCTCCCAGCATCAGAGTCTTTTCCAAAGAGTCAACTCTTCACATGAGGTGGCCAAAGTACTGGAGTTTCAGCTTTAGCATCATTCCTTCCAAAGAAATCCCAGGGCTGATCTCCTTCAGAATGGACTGGTTGGATCTCCTTGCAGTCCAAGGGACTCTCAAGAGTCTTCTCCAACACCACAGTTCAAAAGTGTCAATTCTTCAGCGCTCAGCCTTCTTCACAGTCCAACTCTCACATCCATACATGACCACAGGAAAAACCATAGCCTTGACTAGATGGACCTTTGTTGGCAAAATAATGTCTCTGCTTTTGAATATGCTATCTAGGTTGGTCATAACTTTCCTTTCAAGGAGTAAGCATCTTTTAATTTCATGGCTGCAGTCACCATCTGTAGTGATTTTGGAGCCCGGAAAAATAAAGTCTGACAGTGTTTCCACTGTTTCCCCATCTATTTCCCATGAAATGATGGGACTGGATGCCATGATCTTCGTTTTCTGAATGTTGAGCTTTAAGCGAACTTTTTCACTCTCCACTTTCACTTTCATCAAGAGGCTTTTGAGTTCCTCTTCACTTTCTGCCATAAGGGTGGTGGCATCTGCATATCTGAGCTTATTGAGATTTCTCTCGGCAATCTTGATTCCAGCTTGTGTTTCTTCCAGCCCAGCATTTCTCATGATGTACTCTGCATATAAGTTAAATAAACAGGGTGACAATATACAGCCTTGACGAACTCCTTTTCCTATTTGGAACCAGTCTGTTGTTCCATGGCCAGTTCTAACTGTTGCTTCCTGATCTGCATACAAATTTCTCCAGAGGCAGATCAGGTGGTCTGGTATTCCCATCTCTTTCAGAATTTTCCACAGTTTATTGTGATCCACACAGTCAAAGGCTTTGGAATAGTCAATAAAGCAGAAATAGATGCTTTTCTGGAACTCTCTTGCTTTTTCCATGATCCAGCAGATGTTGGCAATTTGATCTCTTGTTCCTCTATCTTTTCTAAAACCAGCTTGAACATCAGGAAGTTCATGGTTCACATATTGCTGAAGCCTGACTTGGGGAATTTTGAGCATTACTTTATTAGCGTGTGAGATGAGTGCAATTGTGCGGTAGTTTGAGCATTCTTTGGCATTGCCTTTCTTTGGGATTGGAATGAAAACTGACCTTTTCCAGTCCTGTGGCCACTGCTGAGTTTTCCTGAGAGATATTGTTATTCAATTCTAAATAAGAAAGCATAGAGTGAATGAATGAGAGTACAATCAATCTTGGACCAAAAAGCATTCATTGCTCCTTTTGAGTAAATAAAAATTTCCAGGTAAGTCACATGTTGAAAATTGTGGAGACTTTGTTAGACTTGATCCTGGATGAAAATATAAATGAAATACTCATCCCCGATTTTCAGTCAAGTAGATATAACAGAAATACAAAAATAATTTATGTTATTAGGACTTGGAGTTTGTTACTGACACTACTCTAATAATAAAAATAATGAAAAAATATAATATCATTAGTACTTTATTAGTTGGAAGTAAATAAAAAGTTGTTTTGAAAATGTGTTGTTTATACATAATATACCAATTAATATACTACTAATAGCAAAGCTAGCCTGCTTTCCTTAGTAATTACTTCTTCCAGGAAATTCCTGAAGGCAAAACATTTTTATTAAATATTTTAAAATATTTACTTATGTTTATTATCCTCTGTGTGTATATGCTGTTTTAAATACTATTTTCCCTAGCTTTAAAAGACAAGGACCCTACTCAGGGTCTTTCCATGAGGTCAAGTCACAAGTTATTGACCCAAAATCACATAAAGATTTTGATAAAATGGTAAAGTTTAATTGAATAAAATTGAAAAACATTAAACACTGACCTAGGAATCTGGAGTGTTCAGCTTCTGTGGACAATTGGAAGAGCTGACTCGTGCATTGCATTCGTGCATGGGCTCCTGGGCTGGAGCTGATGGACTTCTTCTCTGGTGGAGTTTCTGCTTTTGATTCCCTTTAGGTACAGCCACTGTCTCAATGTACACACGCATCCTTTTACCTGGCCTCATCTCTGTTACCTATCTACTCCCAGAAGTAATTTCGACTGCAACTGGTTTGGCAATGGTGTCAAAAATTTAGCATGTAAATATATTAAGCTTGCCTTGTGGCACTTGAACTTTGTAATTTTTACACAGATTTATTATTGTCACGTAAAGTCTTGAATTGTGATTATCTTAGCTGTGTGTCAGAGAGGTAGATTGCTATGATCATCTGTTAGATATTACCTTATGTTAAAAGATCTGTTAGTTACATTTAATCTTATCTACTTGCTGGGGGAAAACGTGAAGCACTGCTTGTGTTTGATCATGAAATAAAAAGTAAATTTAAAAAATATACACAATTATCCATATGAGCCTATATGAGTTTAAAAGGAAAAGTATGTATGTTATGGATTAAATTTCTAAAGGTATTTGGAAAAAGTTGTCATCAACTAACACGCTATTGACCCAAATTTGTAAATATTCCTAATAACAATTTCAGATGTAAACTTGGGTAAGTCAGTACCCATTTAACGATATTCAGTGTTTGAAATAAAAATGACATTTATTTATTTTTGGTGGTTTAGGATCTGGGGAATTCTCCACTGTACTTGTTAAAATGTGTTCAGCTTCGAGTAATATGAAACCTGAGTTCAAAGAACTAAGCAAATAGGGTTTATTTTTCTTACATTGCAAGAAGTCTATACTTTGTTTTTCCTGGCATTGAGTCACTGGTTCAAAATTATCAGTGTTTGCATCTTTGTAATTTTTCTATTCTTGTGACAGTCCAAAATGATTGCTACAACTGCAGGCCCTATTCCTACATTCAAAGCAAGGCAGGGACCTCACTTGGAACCATCATTATTATCAGGAAAAGCAGAAACATCCCCAGAAATCCATCAGCATAATTCAATATATGTCTCATTGGCTGAAAAGATTTCAGATGACAACTTCTAATTCAAAAAGAAGCCAGGACTGAAAATACTTAGAGGAAATGATCAAGTAAAAGGAGACAGGAATGAGTGCTCTGTTAGCCAATCTGTTTTATATGTCCATAAAACAAATGCAGAAAGTGAAGAAGGACTAAAAAATGCCTCCTGATGAGGGTGAGAGAGGGCATTGAAAAAGTTGACTTGAAACTCAGCATTAAAAATACTAAGATCATGGCATCTGGCCCCATAATTTCTTGGCAAATAAAAGGGAAAAAAGTAGAAGCAGTGACAGATTTTCTTTTCTTGGGCTCCAAAATCACTGTGGACAGAAACTGCAGCTACAAATTAAAAGACACTTGCTCCTTGGAAGGAAAGCTATGACAAATCTAGACAGTATATTAATATATAGGTACATCATTTTGCCAACAAAAGTTCACATAATCAAAGCTATGGTTTTTCCATTAGTCACATACAGATGCAAGATATGGACCAAAAAGAAGGATGAGCACCAAAAAATTGATGTTTTTGAATTGTGGTGCTGGAGAAGATTCTTGAGAGTCCCTTGGACAGAAAGGAGATTAAACCAGTCAATCCTAAAGGAAACCAACCTTAAATATTCATTGCAGGGACTGATGTTGAAGCTGAAGCTCCAACACTTTGGCCACCTGATATGAAGAACTGACTCATTGGAAAAGACCCTGATGCTGGGAAAGATTGAGGGTAAAAGGAGACGGGATGAGATGGTTAGAGAGCCTCACTGGCTCAATGGACATGAATTTGACCGAACTCAGGGAGATGGTGAAGGACAGAGGAGCCTGGCGTGTTGTAGTTCATCGGGTTGCTAGGAGTCAAACATGACTTAGTTATACGGGTGACGTGAGAAGTAAACCATGGGTTAATGATAGGGAAACACATACTGCCTGTTGCAGCTGACAGTGTCTTCCCAGTCCCTCTTGCTAAGCAGGTAATCCCTTTGCAGGTTTTCCACTAGATATTTGCTTAAAAACAGAAATGATGCAGCAGTTACATTGGCATTCTAGGACCAGAGTGTCAAAAATGAGAACAAATTTCTAGAGACAGTGTGGTGATGGAAGCAATGCAAATTTGGTGGCTCGTAGTCTGCATTATCAGCACCAGACCAGTTGGCAGCGTGGTTCTACCGTGACCCTGGCTACGACCTAACTCACCCCATCCCTGCTTATTTCCCTTATCTGATTCTGTAGCCTTCCTAAATGTTCTTTTAATGCCCTGTGTTCTTTAATTAAGGTCTTCATCTGTTTAATGCATCCAATAAGGTAACCACAGGGCTTGGCAGCAGGAAATATTGTGAGTGAAAGATATTCATAAAAATAAGGAGAATCCAGGGTATGTTTTTTAGAGTCAGTTGAGACTAAGTTCAGTTCATTTCAGTCATTCAGTCGTGTCCAACTCTTTGCCACGCCATGGACTGCAGCACACCAGGCCTCCCTGTCCATCACCAACACCCAGAGTTTACTCAAACTCATGTCCATTGACTCGGTGATGCCATCCAGCCATCTCATCCTCTGTTGTCTGCTTCTCCTCCTGCCCTCAATCTTTCCCAGCATCAGAGTCTTTTCCAGTGAGTCAGCTCTTCCCATCAGGTGGACAAAATACTGGAGTTTAGCTTCAACATCAGTCCTTCCAGTGAACACCCAGGACTGATCTCCTTTAGGATGGACTAGTTGGATCTCTTTGCAGTCCAGGGGATGCTCAAGTATCTTCTCCAGCACCACATTTCAAAACCATCAATTCTTCGGTGCTCAGCTTTCTTTATAGTCCAACTCTCACATCCACACATGACTACTGGAAAAACCATAGCTTTGACTAGATGGACCTTTGTTGGCAAAGTAATGTCTCTGCTATTTAATATGCTGTCTAGGTTGGTCATAACTTTTCTTCCAAGGAGCAAGCATCTTTTAATTTCATGGCTGCAATCACCATCTGCAGTGATTTTGGAGCCCAAGAAAATAAAGTCTG
>NW_011494656.1:1214229-1237335 GCF_000754665.1 Bison bison bison | reverse complement strand
TGTGATGTCATCTTCATATCTGAGTTTATTGATATTTAGTTGAGACTAAAGGCAATGACAAAATAAATTCTACTGAGCATTAATGGATGGGTATCTGGTAGGCCTTGATATGCAATGCTGCTGCTAAGTCATGTTAGTCATGTCCAACTCAGTGCGACCCCATAGATGGCAGCCTACCAGGCTCCTCCATCCCTGGGATTCTCCAGGCAAGAGCACTGGAGTGGGTTGCCATTTCCTTCTCCGATGCATGAAAGTGAAAAGTGAAAGTGAAGTCGCTCAGTCATGTCCGATGCCTTGCGACCCCATGGACTGCAGCCCACCAGGCTCCTCCATCCATGGGATTTTCCAGGCAAGAGTACTGGAGTGGGGTGCAATAGGGAATGACAAATCGATTATGTTATTATTAGTGCTCCCTTCAAAGAAGCACCCAGTGAAAAGAATGTTTAAAGAGCCAAACATCAGAAATAAAATTCAAGACTGCAGAGTAGAGTGAGTTTCTCTAGTGGGATTGGAAACATTAGCAAAATAATTTGATAAGTTTAAATCCCCTTGTTGTTCTTGTTGATGTTGTTATGGTTGTTCAAATTCAAACAGCAAAGCAGAAGTTGCCTATGCTTTCTCTGAAAGATTTCCTTATCTCTTAGAGCCACTGGACTAAGAGCCAAATCCAAGACACAGAGTTTACTTCTGTGGGTTGCCAAATTATGATGATAATTGAATTCACAGCCTCTCAAAGGACATTTAGGGATATGGAAAAACTGAACCTATAAGCTTCATAAAATTGGCTTATATGTGGAATCAGAGGACTGTGAATACCAAAACTCAGTCCACTCTTAGAGTTCTTTGGCAGCAGCAGTGACACTCTTGCCAGTTCACTAAAGCAAGTCCCAGCCTTGCTTGAAAATATTTAAAGTTTAAAAATAAAATAAAATTAGAAAAAAAAAATAAAAAATAAAATAATCATGACAAATAATAAAAAGAAAAAAGTTTTGAGATATGGATATTTTTGATTCATGGTTTCAATAAAGTAGTCAGAGGCTTAGAAGAAACCTGACTAGATGGTTGCTAATATGAGAGATCTCTTCAAGAAAATCAGAGATACCAAAGGAACATTTCATGCAAAGATGGGCTCGATAAAGGACAGAAATGGTATGGACCTAACAGAAGCAGAAGATATTAAGAAGAGATGGCAAGAATACACAGAAAAACTGTACAAAAAAGATCTTCACAACCCAGATAATCACGATGGTGTGATCACTGACCTAGAGCCAGACATCCTGGAATGTGAAGCCAAGTGGGCCTTAGAAAGCATCACTACGAACAAAGCTAGTGGAGGTGATGGAATTCCAGTGGAGCTATTCTAAATCCTGAAAGATGATGCTGTGAAAGTGCAGCACTCAATATGCCAGCAAATTTGGAAAACTCAGCAGTGGCCATAGGACTGGAAAAGGTCAGTTTTCATTCCAATCCCAAAGAAAGGCAATGCCAAAGAATGCTCAAACTACTGCACAATTGCACTCATCTCACACACTAGTAAAGTAATGCTCAAAATTCTCCAAACCAGGCTTCAGCAATATGTGAACCATGAACTTCCTGATGTTCAAGCTCGTTTCAGAAAAGACAGTGGAACCAGAGATCAAATTGCCAACATCCCCTGGATCATGGAAAAAGCAAGAGAGTTCCAGAAAAGCATCTATTTCTGCTTTATTGACTATGCCAAAGCCTTTGACTGTGTGGATCACAATAAACTGTGGAAAATTCTGAAAGAGATGGGAATACTAGACCACTTGACCTGCCTCTTGAGAAATTTGTATGCAGATCAGGAAGCAACAGTTAGAACTGGACATGGACCAACAGACTGGTTACAAATAGGAAAAGGAGTACGTCAAGGCTGTATATTGTCACCCTGCTTATTTAACCTATATGCAGAGTACATCATGAGAAACACTGGACTGGGAGAAACACTGGACTGGAAGGAACACAAGCTGGAATCAAGATTGCCGGGAGAAATATCAATCACCTCAGATATGCAGATGACACCACCCTTATGGCAGAATGTGAAGAGGAACTAAAGAGCCTCTTGATGAAAGTGAAAGAGGAGAGTGAAAAAGTTGGCTTAATGCTCAACATTCAGAAAACAAAGATCATGGCATCTGGTCCCATCACTTCATGGGAAATAGATGGGGAAGCAGTGAAAACAGTGTCAGACTTTATTTTGGGGGGCTCCAAAATCACTGCAGATGGTGACTGCAGCCATGAAATTAAAAGACGCTTACTCCTTGGAAGGAAAGTTATGACCAACCTAGATAGCATATTCAAAAGCAGAGACATTACTTTGCCAACAAAGGTCCATCTAGTCAAGGCTATGGTTTTTCCTGTGGTCATGTATGGATGTGAGAGTTGGACTGTGAAGAAGGCTGAGCGCCAAAGAATTGATGCTTTTGAACTGTGGTGTTGGAGAAGACTCTTGAGAGTCCCTTGGACTGCAAAGAGATCCAACGAGTCCATTCCGAAGGAGATCAGCCCTGGGATTTCTTTGGAAGGAATGATGCTAAAGCTGCAACTCCAGTACTTTGGCCACCTCATGTGAAGAGTTGACTCATTGGAAAAGACTCTGATGCTGGGAGGGATTGGGGGCAAGAGGAGAAGGGGACGACAGAGGTTAAGGCCTCAGCATAATTTTGAGGGGACACCATTTAGTTATAGTACCACTCAACTTTGTTGTTGACCTAGGAATTCCCTTTACCATTTAACAAAGAAGCATGCAAACACATAAATAAAGGAAGGAATAAATAAAGGTAATGTATTCGTGCACATTATTTTTGTTGGTCATTTATTAATAACTCAGAAGCACCTGACCATACAGAATGCTTAATGTTTGTGTTATGGTACAATTGTCAGATGTCACCTTGAGATGACAATTGTCAGATGTTACTTTGAGATGTCTGACTACGTTACAATTGTCAGGTATTACCTCGAGATGGCTTCCTGGGTGGCACTAGTGGTAAATAAACCACGTGCCATTGCAGGAGATATAAGAGACACAGGTTTTGATCCCTGGGTTGGGAAAATCCCGTGGAGGAGGACATGACAGCCCACTCTAGTATTCTTGCCTGGAGAACCCCATGGAGAGAGGGGCCTGGTGTGCTACAGTCCATGGGGTCTCACAGTCAGAAACGACTGAAGAGACTTAGCATATACGCACCTCAAGATAAAGATAATATGCTTTGAACCACAACTGATTTATGGTATGGTTTCTCCTGTAGACAGAATTCATAAATCCAGGAGCTGAGTGATAGAAGCAGGGGTATAACCTCTTCCTATTACAAAGTCATCTACTCAAAATATCTGCTTCCTTTCCCCATGACTCTGGACTTTCGGTTCAGACGTTTCATTACACAGGGAGAAAACCATCCCAGTGGACATAGCAGTGCCTAGTTCTAGAAAATTGGAAGCTAAATTACCGCTGGGCAATTTGGGATTTCATGCCAGCAGCTGAACTGAGCAAAAAGGGTTTAACAGTGATGCCTGGTATGATTGATCCCAACCATCAGAGTGAGATAGGATTGCTTCCATTTAGTGGGGACAGGAGGAACACAGGTACAACCCAGGGTTTATAACGTTCCAGAACTATCTCGTTCAGTGCTAAAAGTTAGTGAAATTCTATAGCAACTCTCCACAGATGGGCCAACAAGAAATCTAAAACAAAGATTTGGATCACCTCACTCAACAGAGAGTAGCAACAAGCTGAGATTCTGATTGAAAATAAATGAAAATTAAAACAGGCTGGCTAGTTGAGGAGGAAGTTGTAAATTCTAAATACAGGCTTATGAAAAGCTCTGGAATGAGGGCAGTATATAACCCATATCTTCCTCAGTAGAGTGTGTGTGTGTGTGTGTGTGTGCGTGTATGTGTTGGATGGTTTGATTTAAATCTGCCTGAAATCAAAATCACAATTGTAAACTATAAGCCTAGTCAATCTAGACTCTGTCCAATGCTAGGACTTAGCACTGCATTCCAAAAGATGCTGAGGTTTACAGAAAAGCTGATGCTGTTGAAAAGCTATCAATGGGGCATATACCCTGAGTTGTTTCAAGTAGGTAAAAATGTTTGTACTGAATGTTCAGCATTTTCTTACCTGATTCCAGCAGATGAAAACAGCATAAACATAGAAGTTGAGCAGAAATTCAGAGAAATTTACTAGGTTGCTCATGAACAAACCATTTCTCTAGGAAAAGGAACCTAATTTGTTGATTTCAGGAATATTCGGCTCTAACCAGTTGGAATAACTGTTTTTTTTAGATAATTATAGCAGTAAAGGGGCTTCCCTGGTGGCTCAGTTGGTAAAGAAACCTCCTGCAATGCAGGAGACCCAGGTTCAATCCTTGTGGTGGGAAAATCTCCTGGAGAAGAGAATGGCAACACACTCCGGTATTCTTGCCTGGAGAATTCCAGGGGCAGAGGAGCTTGGTGAGTTACAGTCCATGGGGTCACAAAGAGTCAGGCACAACTGAGCAACTAACACTTACTTACCTTGAAGCCTCTTACAGTGTGGTCACTCAGTTGTGTCCGACTCTTTGTGACCCCATGAACTGCAGCACACCACACCTTCCTGGCCATCACCAACTCCCGGAGTTCACTCAGACTCAGGTCCATTGAGTCTGTGATGCCATCCAGCCATCTTATCCTCTGTCGTCCCCTTCTCCTCCTGCCCCCAATCCCTCCCAGCATCAGAGTCTTTTCCAATGAGTCAGCTCTTCGAATGAAGTGGCCAAAGTACCGGAGTTTCAGCTTTAGCATCATGCCTCTTCAGTTCAGTTCAGTTCAGTCACTCAGTCGTGTCCAACTCTTTGCGACCCCATGAATCACAGCACGCCAGGCCTCCCTGTCCATCACCATCTCCCAGCGTTCACTCAAACTCATGTCCATTGAGTTGGTGATGCCATCCAGCCATCTCATCCTTTGTTGTCCCCTTCTCCTCCTGCCCCCAGTCCCTCCAAGCATCAGAGTCTTTTCCAATGAGTCAACTCTTCACATGAGGTGGCCAAAGGACTGGAGTTCAGCTTTAGCATCATTCCTTCCAAAGAACATCCAGGGCTGATCTCCTTTAGAATGGAATGGTTGGATCTACTTGCAGTCCAAGGGACTCTCAAGAGTCTTCTCCAACACCACAGTTCAAAAGCATCAATTCTTCACATGTGTAAAACCTTAAATAACTTTCAAGGTTCTGATTCATGGATTAATTTATTGGTTATCCCAAAAAGTAGGCACACATTTAAGTGATTTTATTTGTAATATTGATGATGAAGATCAGACAGATTGCAATCATGATCACAAAGTTTATACACAGAGAAACTTGAACTAGAATATGTGGTTCAAGGCCTATATCATTGATGGAATTATAGACATACTGAAAAACATTGTAATTGATCCTTATAAATAAAATCATGCAACTCTGATAGCTTTGTTTCACAAGTTTTCCAAAGGTATCCTTCAAGCGAAGCATGAGGATATTCATAATTTATGGAACAATAAAGAAAAAACAAAACTGTTGGTAACTTGTTAGATTGGATGATGAAGGAAACCGTAATGAGATTATACTTTAAAAAATAACTTTTTATCTTATACTGTAGTGTCGCTGATTAACAATGTTGTGATAGTTTCAGGTGGACAGCAAAGGGCATCAGTCGTATATATACATGTATCCATTCTCCCACAAGCTCCCCTCCCCTCCAGGCTGCCACACAACATTGAGCAAAGTTCCATGTGCTATACAGAAGGTCCTTGTTGGTTATCTATTTTAAATATAGCAGTGTGCACATGTCCATCCCAAGCAGGATTATCAGTTCAGTTCAGTTGCTCAGTCGTGTCCGACTCTTTGTGACCTCATGAACCGCAGCACACCAGGCCTCCCTGTCCATCATCGACTCTCGGAGTCCACCCAAACCCACATCCATTGAGTCAGTGATGCCATCCAACCATCTCTTCCTCTGTCATCCCCTTCTCCTCCTGCCCTCAATCTTTCCCAGCATCAGGGTCTTTTCAAATGAGTCATCTCTTCGCATCAGGTGGTCAAAGTATTGGAGTTTCAGCTCCATCATCAGTCCTTCCAGTGAACACCCAGGACTGATTTCCTTTAGGATGGACTGGTTGGATCTCCTTACAGTCCAAGGGACTCTCAAGAGTCTTCTCCAACACCACAGTTCAAAAGCATCAATTCTTCAGCCCTCAGCTTTCTTCACAGTCCAATTCTCACATCCATACATGACCACTGGAAAAACCATAGCCTTGACTAGACTGACCTTTGTTGGCAAAGTAATGTCTCTGCTTTTTAATATGCTGTCTAGGTTGATCATAACTTTCATTCCAAGGAGTAACCATCTTTTAATTTCATGGCTCCAATCACCATCTGCAGTGATTTTGGAGCCCAGAAAAATAAAGTCAGCCACTATTTCCCCATCTATTTGCCATGAAGTGATGGGACCGGATGCCATGATCTTAGTTTTCTGAATGTTGAGCTTTAACCCAACTTTTTAACTCTCCTCTTTCACCTTCATCAAGAGACTCTTTAGTTCTTCTTCACTTTCTGCCATAAGGCTGGTGTCATCTGCATATATGAGGTTATTGATATTTCTCCTGGCAATCTTGATTCCAGCTTGTGCTTCCTCCAGCCCAGTGTTTTTCATGATGTACTCTGCATATAAGTTAAATAAGCAGGGTTATACTTTGGGCATTAAAAAAAGATGTTGCTTTAACTTCACTTCTCCATAATGACACCATTAAACTTTAATTTTTCTCTAATTAAAAATAAATTATTCCATCATGTTTTGAAAGTTATATTTGAAAAACAGCCTAGCCACTAATATCTTTGAGGGACTCTCTCTAGAGTTGTCACTTTTAGAGTCACTTCATGGACCAATTGTAATATTTCTTCAGAAAAACATTTAATGGTTATTAGGTACCCACTCTAGTTTAAATTCGAGGATACAAAAAGCTGTTTCCGATATCCTTTTTTTTTCCTGTATGAAAATTCTGGAAACAGAAGAAACCCTATCCTTACCTTCAAATTCTAGAGCAGACATTATACTGAACTCTGAGATCAGACAAATATTAATAAAATAGTAAGATGAAAAATAACAAATATTTGCACTGTAATATCCTGTAGTTCTCAAACTGAACAAGCTAAAAGCATATTACTAAAGAATAAGGAAAATAAAAATTCATAAGCAGTAATGCCTCATCTTTCTTTGTGGCAATAGTTCCTTTGCCATTTCAACTGACTCAAATATACAATGCTTTTCTTTAACTGTGCATCCATATTGATTTTGCTTTATGATCCATGCATCTTCTCTGTGACTTCATTCCCCTCACTAAGTCCATAGATAAGTTAAAACCCATCCATTCTCTAAAGTAGTTTCAATTTTCATGATGGATCAGCACAGCTTTTGACCAGAATACCAACAGTAATTCTCTTCTTTGTCTCTTTGGACAAGTAATTGTATTAGTGTTATAAAAAACAACTGTTGCTAATCCACATTGTTCTTTTCAAAACCAGAGGTTTAAGATTTTATGTTAAATGTTGACTGACCATGCATCTCAAATACCCTTTTATTACAGTAAAAAAGTTCATAGGGTGGACTCATAAATGCACTCCACACCTTGGAAAACAATGTAGCTGAAAAGATAATATAGAGGCCTGGGTGAGACCTGAATTAACTAGGCATTCTGAGGCTGCCGAACGTTTACATTTTCAGCACATCTAATTAACCTTGTAGGTATTGCATTCCAGTCAATTCAGGGAAACTCATACACATGCACGAAAAAAATCGCCACTGTGGAATGGTGAGTGTTTCACACTTACACCCTGAGAGGCTGTTTTCTTTTTTCAGAATTAAATATGCATCAAGCTTCATTTGAGAATCCACCTGAAACTTTTCCAATACTTCCTTTTCCTTCATGCTTGTTCACTTTTAATTCCTAGTGAGAATAGGGAATGGAGAATGTGAAGAATAACGGAAGAAAAATTCTGACCATATTTTCAACCACAAGCATAAAAAAAATCATAGTTTTTACACTTCATGGGACTTGATTTTAATCAAATTCAGTACCTTGTAAACTCATTCCTCCACTTCTAGTCCAGGAAGCAATATCCAGTGTTCACTTTAATGAGTAAAATTTTCAAAGTAAAATATGTATTCAATATATTATCTTACATCATGGAGTACAAATAATATTGTATGCTTCTAGGAAAACCTTTTTCATTATCTAGTACTTCCCTAAAGTGACTCTCAAAAAATGTAAATGAGCTTTTGGAAAACTCCTCTCCAGTGTGCTGAAAACTTTTCACGTCAACCTGGGATTCAAAATTAGATTTAATAAATGATGATCTTGTTTTTTTATGAATTTCAGCAAGAAGAAACAATGCTGTCTAAAACTATACATAGAATTGATTATAGCATGCTAATAATTCAAAATAAACCCATTCCAAATAAAAATTACTTAATTTCTTTAAACAAAAACAATAGCTCAAAAAGTCACTCTGGTGCTTTCAACACTTTCAAATAACCAGCTACGACCAAGTGCATGACTAATTAATTTGGCTATGCAAAAAAATTATATTTCAGATGGTCAAAACTTAGTCACAAAATACACTAATGGGGATAAACAGCCTCTGTATACACCAACTAAATAGAATATACAGCGATTTTCCATGAATACAATGCAAAATGTGCACATAAAATCAAGCAGGGAATAATAAAGTGATCGGAGCTTTGTGTCGCTCTTTTATGTTGGCTTTTGTTCGGGTGGTTTGTCTTTATTTAACTCTCGGTTGGGAATTTTAACCTCTCTGGTTACCCACATTTTAGTCTAGAAGCTAACATCATTTTTTTTTCCTCCGGTTGCCTTTAAAGACATGAAGATTAAACGGATGATGTTAATATTTCCCAGAAACAGTGAGTAACACCAATACTTTTAAACAAATACATTAACACAGAGGGAACAAAAGAGAGAAGGGGCCATATAAAACTGAAAGCAGACAAGAAATTGTTTCCCAATCATAATGTGAAAAAATACTCTCTCTCTTCAAATTTTAGAGGAAAAAAAAAAATTCTAAGAGGTTGCCCATGTCTGTTTCCTTTCTTTGGCAACAGATTTCTTTTTCTCCTTCCTTCACTGTTTTTCTAAGATAGATCCAGTGAGCACACCAGAGAAGTAAACCCTACATTCTGCAGATACCATATTATACACATAGCAATTTGTATGATAATTTTTTTCATGATTGCAATTTACTTTTTAAAAATGCAAATTGTATAATTACTGCCAAAAAATGTTCTTCATGTGTAACAGCAAAATATTCACAAAAGTGCTATAAATTTTGCAGAATAGTGGGCTTACAGATTTTAAAAAAAAAGAGTATATTCTGTTATACAAATCCTTTCTATGGAAGGAAAACACATTGGGTTGAACAGCCTTGGAGTTAGAAATTTCTAGGTTGTAATTACTGCCCAGAGTACTACCCCCACTCAACAAAAACTGTTGTAGAGGGTAAAAATTGTTCCCTCTTTGATAGATTACCAATTATATCAATTAGATCAATAATGTTAGAAAATCTAAAATTAAGCATTCAAATCTGCAACTACTGAAATATAGTCAATAAAGCATCAGAAAAATCACATCTATGCTCATAATCAGTTTTAAAAATCATTGAAAATATAGCCTTTGGTAAATACATACATACATACAAAAACCACATACACATACCCTTTTTCTTGACAAATTTATGTGATTAGATAGAAATAGAAAAATGAATTTTTCCAAAGCAGTGTTGTCATAAGCATTAAAATCAGCAAAGTAAAAGCTAAATGTCTCTAAATACTTGCTGTGTGCCAGTCTCTGTGTTTAGCATGTGATGAAGATCAGATCATTCATAATCCTCAGTTGAAAGGCATGAATAGCGTCTCTACAGAGAAGAGGAACTTCTCAGCTCCTAGCTGAGCTACTTCAAATCCTAAAGGATGATGCTGTTAAAATGCTGCACTCAATTTGCCAGCAAATTAGGAAAACAGCAGTGACCACAGGACCAGAAAAGGTCTGCTTTCATTCCTGTCCCAAAGAAAGCGAAAAGTGAAAGTCACTCAGTCGTGTTTGACTCTTTGCAGCCCTGTGGACTATACAATGGCCTTCCACTAGAGATTGAACCCAGGTTTCCCGCATTGCAGGTGGATTCTTTACCAGCCGAGCTACAGGGGAAGCCCAATAATACTGGAATGGATAGTCTATCCTTCCTTAAGTGGATCTTCCCCACCCAGGAATTGAACCAGGGTCTCCTGCATTGCAGGGGGATACTTTACCAACTGAGCTATGAGGGAAGCCCATAGAAAGACAATACCAAAGAATGTTCACTCTACCACACAATTGTGCTCATCTCATGCGCTAGCAAAGTAATGCTTAAAATTCTCCAAGCCTAGCTTGGCTTCACCAGTATGTGAACTGAGAACTTCCAGATGTTCAAGCTGGATATAGAAAAGGCAGAGGAATCAGAGATCAAATTGCCAACATCTGCTGGATCATCAAAAAAGCAAGAGAGTTTCAGAAAACCATCTATTTCTGCTTTATTGACTATGCTAAAGCCTTTGACTGTGTGGATCACAGCAAACTGTGGAAAATTCTTCAAGAGATGGGAATACCAGACCACCTGACCTGCCTCCCGAGAAATCGGTTTGTAAGTCAAGAAGGAACAGTTAGAACTGGACATGGAACAACAGGCTGTTTCCAAATAAGGAAAGGAGTACGTCAAGGCTGTATATTGTCACTCTGCTTATTTAACTTATATGTAGAGTAAATCATGTGAAATGCTGGGTTGGATGAAACACAAGCTTGAATCAAGTTTGCCAGGAGAAATATAAATAACCTCAGATATGCAAATGGCACCACCCTTATGGCAGCAAGTGGAGAAGAACTAAAGAGCCTCTTGATGAAAGTGAAAGAAGAGAGTGAAAACGTTGGCTTAAAACTCAGCTTTCAGAAAACTAAGATCATGGCATCTGGTCCCATCACTTCATGGGAAAGAGATGGGGAAACAACAGAAACAGTGAGAGACTTTATTTTGGGGGCTCCAAAATCACTGCAGATGGTGACTGCAGCCATGATATTAAAAGATACTTGCTCCTTGGAAGAAAAATTATGACTAACTTAGCATATTAAAAAGCAGAGACATTACTTTGCCAACAAAGGTCCATCTAGTCAAAGCTATTGCTTTTCCATTAGTCATGTATGGATGTGAGATTTGTACTATAAAGAAAGTTGAGGGCCAAAGAATTGATGCTTTTGAACTGTGGTGTTGGAGCAGACTCTTGAGAGACACTTGGACATCATCGAGCTCCAGTCAGTCAATCCTAAAGGACATCAGTCCTGAGTATTCTTTGGAAGGACTGATGTTGAAGCTGAAACTCCAGTACTTTGGCCACCTAATGAGAAGAACTTACTCATTGGAAAATGCCCTGATGCTGGGAAAGACTGAAGGCCGGAGGAGAAGGGGATGACAGAGGATAAAATGGTTGGATGGCATCACTAACTCAATGGGCAAGAGTTTGGGCAAGAGTTTGAACAAGCTCCAGGAGATAGTGAGGGACAGGGAAGCCTGACATGTTGCAGTCCATGGGTCACAATGAGTCAGACATGACTGAGTAACTGAACGACCACAAATTTCATCACTTGTTACAAAGGCACCAGTCTTGTGGAGGTTGTTACTAATGGAGAATGATGCTCATGTTTTGGGACAGATGGTATTTGGGAAATTTCTGTGGCTTCTCAGTTTTATTGTGAACTTAAAGCTGCTCTAAAAATAAAGATTTAAACAGGGTTGTTTTTCTCTTTCTTTCTTCGTTCCTTCATTCCTTTCTTTCTTTCTGATCTTTTGCCCATGCCATAAAGCATGTGGCATCTTAGTTCCCAACCAGGGACCGAACCTTTATCCCATGCATTGAAAGTGTGGAGTCTTAACTTCTGGACTGTTGGGGAAGTCTCTTGCTTACAAAAATGTTGCTTGCAAATATCAAACATCATTACATAAGGAATTATACAATGATGAGTTATATAATTTTTGTTTAATTTGTACTGAACTCTAAGTCTGTGGAATGCATTGTGAACTGTAAAAGCAAAGTATCAGTAAAGCTTCTAGATTAAAAAAAAAAAAAAGAATGGTTTTAATTTTTAAAAACAAACAAAAAAGAAACAATCAGTTGAGCTGACATTCATATATGACAGCAGTTGCTAGACAATGGGAAGCAGTAGCCATCTTGCATGGGTCATGCACTCTCTTATTTGCCATTATTCTCAACATTTCCTATCAGCTTCAGTCACCAAAACCTTACCAGTTATCATTTACCATCACTATAGACTGAATGAATGCTTGTGCTCCTTTGAATTCCATATGTTTCTATCTCAGTCCCCCAAAGTAATAGTAATTGAAGGTAGGATCTTTGGGAGGTGATTAAGAGATCCCATAAAGTGACCAATAGCTTTAACAGAAGATTAAGAGACCAGAGAGCTTCCCTGGTGGCTCAGTGGTAAAGAGTCTGCCTGCAATGCAGGAGATGCAGGAGATGCAGGTCTGATCCCTGGGTTGGGAAGATCTCCTGGAGGAGGAAATGGCAGCCCACTCCAGTATTCTTGCCTGGAGACTCCCATGGACAGAGGAGCTTGGCACACTACAGTCTATAGGGTCACAAGAGTTGGACGCAACTGAAACGACTTAACACCCATGTCCAAGAGAGCAAAGCTGTCTATCTGTCACTTGAAGATACAGTGAGGAGGCTATCCACAAGCCAGGTAGAAGGATCTGACGAGAACCCATCCATGCTGGCTCTTGATCTTGAACTTCTAGCCTCCAGAACTGTAGGAAATAAACTTATATTGTGTAAGCCACCAAGTTTATGGTATTTATTTGCTATGGCAACCCAAGCTAACTAAGATACTGTTCATCTCTCAGTCATGTTCAACTCTTTGCTACACTCTGGCATGTAGCCCACCAGGCTCCTCTGTCCATGGAATTCTCCAGTCAAGAATACTAGAGTTGGTAGCCATTCCCTTCTCCAGGGGTTCTTCCTGACCCAGGGGTTGAACCCAGGTCTCCTGCATTGTGGGAAGATTCTTTACTGCCTGAACCATCAAGGAAACCCATCTAAGATAACCATCCTGCTTTTCTTTTCCTTTTACTCATTGGGCCTGGATTCTGAAGAGTTTTGCATTTGGGACCCCATATTTTGAAGGAGGCTTTGGCTTAAGTGTCTGAGAAGGGATTGTGTTTGATGTGCAAAGTGATAGATATATCATTAAAAATGATTACAAGAAATATTTTTTACACTCACAAGCAGTCTTAGGCTTGATGAAGATTTAAGTGTGAAGCAGAGTTTGGTGAGATATAGAAGTCAGAATGTGACTTGGAGTCAGAGGGTAAAGGGTCTGGAATGCCAATTTTATTTAATAGACATGGGGAAGCAATCGAAGCAATTTAAAGAGGTGAGGGAAATGACCGCAACTATGGTATGGGAAAATCAATCTAGAAGTTGTATAACAGTGAATTAGGTGGGGACAGAGGCAGAGATGGAAAGCATCTTTGTGATGCAGCCATTTTTACTTTATTATCAGTCTTTGCCCAAAGACCAATCTGATTATTCTTATGGCTGTTGGGCCATTGTCTTTGTCCTGTTTAAATATGTCACAGAATTTGAAGCTCTAGAGTTATTTATCACTGTGGTTGAAGGATAGAACTCCAAGTTTTCATTTGTTTAAGGGAAACACAGTCAAGCTGGTATTCAAGTTCATATCCAAGTTCCCCAGGCAGTTTGGTTGCCAAGACTGTTCTGGAAATCTTGCAAGCTATGTTCTGTGGCATTTAGACTGCTGCTTCCAATCTTGGCTGGAAACCATAAAAATAATATTTCATTCATTATGCTGTAGAAGAGGCCTTTAGAACTTCATACTTGAAAGAAGGGATATTATGCAGATAGCATCACTCCTATGCACAGCAAGACACCAGGTTGACAAACAGTTAAATTATGACTTAGGGGATATTTTAAAATGGTAGCATTCCTTTATCACCAAAGAATTATGGAGGTCTTAGTTACATCCTCTAAGTGACTGACTGAGAAGGAAATTATTCACACTAGTAAGAGTGGGAAGACACTTCAGTTCATTCCTGAACAAACTTTGTACTTACTCTGAATAATAAACTGAGTTGGTGTCTTTCACTAGAAACCCCCAAATCACAACAAACCAAGGGAACATTACTGATTACCTTTCAGAAAACAGAGTTAGAACTGGAGAACTCAAAAGCAGCACTGGTGAACACTCCCCAATGTCAAATGCATTCAAAATACCCAACTGCTTCAATAGAAATGAAAAAGCAAATAAACAGTAATACTTTACTTACACACTGCACATTGGTATAGACATCATGCTTCCCCTCTACTTCACACTATCTAGCTTGATTCCACTGAGAGAAATTTAGCAGTGATAGTGCTACAGCTAAAAGGATGGTGTTGTTGTTGTTTAGTTGATAAGTCGTGTCCGATTCTTTTCTGACCCTGTGGACTGCAGCCTCTCAGGCTCCTCTGTCCGTGGGATTTACCAGGCAAGAATACTGGAGTGGGTTGCCATTTCCTTCTCCAGAAGATCTTCCCAGTCCAGTGATCGAACCTTCATCTCCTGCATTCCAGGCGGATTCTTTACTTCTGAGCTACCAGAGAAACCCAAAAGAAAGTTGATAATGTATTTAATACTGGCACTCTATCTATTTATTATTTTATTTTCATCCTATTACCTGCTGCTTTCACCAGACGTCTAGATCAAAGGTTCTCTGCTGACGACATCAAGAAAAATGGCATTAGTTGTTCTACAGATGCTTTTCAGCAATTTTTAAAATAATGCTTTATTTGTGAAGAAACTCAGTTCAGCATATGAACATTAAACAGCATATGAACATTAAACAGCATATTTCCAAGAGTTGCTGTACACTGTATCTTGCTGATTCTTTCACTTTTTCCACTGAGACTCTAGTGATGCCTGGTATAGCAATTACTTTCTGATTTCAGCACGGATGGTCTCATCTAACCCTCACAGCAACCCTGTGGGGGTACCTAAGCCAGAGAGAGAGTTGACCTGCCGCATGTCACCCAGCTGGAGTGCGTTAGAACCTGAATCTGGACTCAGGCAGTCTCTGCTCTGCTCCTGCACTTAATCACTGAGCAGTATCAGCTTAGATGGAGGGAGAAGAGAACTCATGAAACCAGGATCCCTGGATTTATCCACAGCCTTGCCTGTCTCTCCTTGGGATGTCACTCCACCTATCACATGTTTTTCAGTCCCTGAAGAACGAATGGCCAATGCAACTATTTTATATTCTTGCTGGACAGGAGACCACATCTGCTAGGAAAGGGCTCTGAGAACAGTGGCCATCAGTTAGGTTTCTGCTCCATGGATTAAATCTGACCAAAAGAAGGAGACAATGGAATCCTCTCCCCAAATCCTGCCCTGTAGTGTTATTTAAGATACAACTTGTTTTGAGGTATAAAGTCCTAAAAAAGATGCCTGGAGGCCGAAAATATTCAGAGAAGAGCTTATGTCTGCACGGCGACTTTAAACGTATGTGATATAAACAAAATGCAAAATTAGCCTATTCTATTTGCATTCTGGCTTAATGTACATGAGTTTGAGCAAACTCCAGGAGATAGTGGAAGACAGAGGAGCCTGGCAGGCTGCAGTCCATGGGGTCACAAAGAGATGGACATGACTTAGTGACTGAACAAAACAACACGTTTTCATTCACACAGGAAAAGAAGAAACTTTCTCAGATCTTGGACAGATTGGCCGCTCAAAAGGTCTTAGACCCACCAGTGATTTGGCTAATCAGGTTGGGAATGAGACCCTAGCATGCTCAGTATAAGAGAAATGCTGCATTTTAGAAACACAGGAAAATCTGGAAAAGGGACATGAGGCACAAATGGTGTCTTGATTCAGCTTTAACAGTCTATCTTTTTCACACAGTCTTCCTCAGAGATTTGATATTTGCCTTCTTATTGAAAGAAATGCATGCAGTAGTATTAATAAAAGGAAAAGACAGCCTTTAAATATTTTTTTAGGGAAAAACACAGCAAGGAGATATGAAGTCAGCTTTAGTAATCTTGCAGATGTTTTAAGTCATTAATATAATGTGAATACCCACTGCTATATAAAAAGCAAGAAAAGGCAGTATAGTGAAAAACATGTGGGTGTTGGAATCATGCTATCTTAGCCAAACACTAAGTTCCCTAAATGTTCTTATTTCTAAAATAGGTGTTCATCTTACAGCGTTTCTATGAAAAGCAATGAAATATCCACGAATCATTATGCTTTGGAAGAGGTAACATAGTTATATTAAGAGCAGGGCCCTGGGAGACGCACTGTGTTCAAATCTGACTTTGTTCTCTCATCAACTGTGTAAGTTGAGAGAAGTTATTTCACAAGCCTGGACCTACAAAATCATGTTGATGATCATACTTGTTGTTCGGTCACTCAGCTGTGTTTAACTCTTCACAGCCCCATGCACTACAGCATGCCAGGCTTCCCTGTCCTTCACCATCTCACAGATCTTGCTCAAACTCATGTCCATCAAGTCAGTGATGCCATCCAACCATCTCATCCTCTGTCATCCCTTCTCCTCCTACCTTCAATCTTTCCCAGCATTAGGGTCTTTTCCAGTGAGTCAGTTCTTCACATCAGGTGGCCAAAGTATTGGAATTTCAGCTTCAGAATCAGTCCTTCCAATGAATATTCAGGACTTATTTCTTTTAGGATGGACTGGTTGGATCTCCTTGCAGTCCAAGGGACTCTCAAGAGTGTTCTCCAACACCACAGTTCAAAAGCATCAATTCTTCAGTGTTCAGTGTTCTTTATGGTCCAACTCTCACATGCATACACGACTACTGGAAAAACCATAGCTTTGACTATACTAACCTTTGTAGGCAAAGTAATGTCTCTGCTTTTTAACATACTGTCTAGGTTTGTCATAGCTTTTCTTCCAAGGAGCAAGCGTCTTTACTTTCATAACAATAGTCACTCTCTGCAGTGATTTTGGAGCTCAAGGAAATAAAATCTGTCACTGTTTCCATTGTTTCCCCATCAATTTGCCATGAATTAAAGCTGATCACAAGGCTCTCCTGATAGCTCAGTTGGTAAAGAATCCACCTGCAATGCAGAAGACCCCAGTTCAATTTCTTGTCAGGAAGATCCACTGGAGAAGAGTTAGGCTACCCACTCCAGTATTCTTGGGCTTCTTTTGTGGCTCAGATGGTAAGGAATCTGCCTGCAATGCAGGAGTCCTGTGTTCTATCCCTGGGTTGGGAAGATCCCCTGGAGAAGGGAAAGGCTACCCACTCCAGTATTCTGGCCTGGAGAATTATCACATGGATCACAGCCTTGTCTAACTCAATGAAACTATGAGCCATGCCATGTAGGGTGACACAAGATGTCATGGTGGAGAGTTCTGATAAAATGCAATTTCCTGGAGATGTGGCAAACCACTTATAGTATTCTTAAGTTGAGAACCCCATGAATAGTTTGGTGATCATAGTATCTTCCATTTAAGATTATTATGAGGCTTTAATGAGTAATTAGTTTGTAAAGTGATTGGAACAGTACCCAGATCAGAGTAAATAATATTTAAAAATTGGCAAAACAAACAGTGTGTTGGTTATTAACTGTCTGATATTCATTTCCTCTAATTCCAGTTACAGCATTTCATTTTTGCTTTCAATAATGCCATCGTCTGTCTTTGAATATAGTCTTCGAAGTAGTCAATCCAAGTGCTTCACCCAGCTCTAACTGAGAGTTGGGAAAATGACCCAAGCTAGGCTAATCAGGTACTCTATCCCTGGAATTTGATGCATTAGCAGGTACTACACAGACTGTTGTGAAATTTATTCATCCTGATGACTGTATCCTAAAGGTACCCTGCATTAATTTCTCACTTCAGGATTTCCAAGGTTGCCCTTGCGTCTGCCCACTCCAAGATGTGTTTTGTTACTTTATCCATCAATTCTACTAGTCAATCTCTATCTTTTTGATAAATCATTCCCTATTTTGCTTCAATTAGTTTCTATTATTTTTCATCAAATAACCCCTACCTGTGCTTGTGCATACAATAGTGGGCACACAATAAAATTTTATTCATTATTAGCGTCAAAGTAATCATTCTAAGGGCTTCCCAGATGGCGCTAGTTGTAAAAAAAAGTCTGTCTGCTGAAGCAGGAGACTTACAAGAGGCGAGTTTGACCCCTGGGTCAGGAAGATCCCCTGGAGGAGGGCATGGTAACCCACTCCAGTATTCTTGCCTGGAGAATTCCATGGACAGAGGAGCCTGGATGGCTACAGTCCATAGGGTTTCAGAGTCAGACATGACTGAAATGATTGAGTATGCATGCATGCAATCATTCTAAACTGTTCTTGTACTCAAGTCATGAGCTGTGATCATTTAAACTGTTGATATAGTTCTATGTCACTGCCATTCCCACCTGTGGCAAGCAAAAGGATAAATATGTAATTATAGTCTGCAAGGTCAGAAATGTGTATGACTAGAGAAGGATATCTCCTTAGTGACCAATCTTAGTCATGGAATATAAAAGATGAACCTTGCCCATTAAAACCCAAGGTTGACAGGTCCTTTGTCAAGTGTAATGTTGAAGAAAAAATAGACAACTTGTAGAAGAGTACATATATGCAGTATGATTCAATTTATATGATGCTCAAAAGCATTCAAAACTTAACATTTTACTTACATAAAAGGGAAAGGGTGATTTAGGAACCAGGATGTGCACATAGGAGATGTCCACATTTTAGGTAATGTGCTGTTTTCTTAAAGTTGATGATAGCTCTCTGGTTGATCATAGCTACCTATTCATTTTATAATTATTTTTATATTTTATGCTATTTTACCTATACACATTCTTTCAAATAAATAAAACAGTTTTTAAATAAGAGGGAAAAAAAAAGAACAAGATTGGCTCTTCATTTCCTTTCAGTCTCAGAGGTGCATCAGATTAAAAAAAAATACTTTCAGAGGTTTGAGGAAGCGAAGTCGTCAATATTTCATGGGCTCTTGATTCTGCTAATGTGTCCCTCCCCTTCTTGATAAAAGATAGAAGGAAATTCATCAGAGAGCAAAACGCAGTGTGTCTATATAATTTGAGAATGACTAATTGGACTTTGAGAAATGTATAGCAAAATAAATGTCTAGTTGTTAACATTTCAAACCCTAGTGCAAAGTAAATAACTTCAGACGGAGAAGTTAGAGATCATGTGCCTAGGGATTTGCAGAGAAAAAAGAAGCTTTTTCTGGAGTAGTTAAATCATTATTTGAAGATTATCAGGGAATCTATAGAGACAGCAGGTACATTGTGGTCGTCTAGCATGCCTTCTGTACACAAGGTGCGTTAGGTCTGTGAGAAGGTGGTGCGGGAGGTGACTGCTAACAGGCATGAGGCTGCTTGGGGGAAATGATGAAAATGTTCTAAACTATATGATGATTGCACAACTCTGTACATATACTGGGCTATCACCTAATTATGCACTGTAATCAGGTAAACTTTAGTATAGTATGAGAGTTATTCCTCAGTATGCTAAGAATTGTCTGAATACCAATATTTTGAGTGGTTGGAAATCTGTTGCTAGTCTGAATGAAAGTTAGCTTGGTTTGGTTAGGGATGCCCAGAACAAGATGGAAAACATAAAGATTAGTAATACAAATCAGACTGTGTTCAGAGCCCTTAGGTCCTATTAGACAGCTAACGGAAACCAGAGGCTGTTACAAACTAGAAGTGGGCCTGGGTTGGAAAGAAATGAACCCTGGATGAAGCAGGAGCAAGCTCAATTCAACTTACCACCGTTATCAACTGGGTGTCACGGTCTAGGGAACATTTCTTGATGAGACATAGTGCGTCTATGCAATCTACCTATCTGGTATAGTCTAAGAGCTCACTTAAGCCAAACTGGATTCGTAAGAACACCATCCATAATGTCTCATTTCCTTATCTCAGTTTTAGATTTCTGCCGGCACCAGCACATCCTCTGTGCCTACACAGACCACACACCTGGCTGTGATGTTTGTGTTTGGAAATGTGTGTCAATGGAAATATGAGGTGAGTTGATAAATGCCTTGTTTCCTTTACGCCACTACATACACATGGCTGGCAGTTCTCATTGTGAAGGACGACGCCCTGTTGATAATTATAAAACATCAATTCATTGCAAACTTAAAGGAACCTAGGATAGAAAAAGAATGAGAACTTAAGAAAATGATATCCAAGAAGAAAACAGTTGAAATTAGAATGTTCAGTTATCCTAGAATGTTGTAAGTTCTGCTGCTACTCAGTAGATTTTTTTTTTTTCCCCAAAGCTTAGGATAATTCGAACACAGCCCACTTCAAAGCTCTCAGGCATTTTTATTTTTTTCCTTTTCCTGCTATCATACTTGTGATCAATGGCACTTCACACAACTCATATTTTATGGAACATGTATATATAAGCTGTCGGTAAAGGCAATTTCCACCTCTTCTCCTTTCAGAGGAAGCATGGCAAGAGAATTGACTAATACTGTAGAAATGTTCTAAATACGTTTATAGTGACACATGAATTATTCAGTTCAGTTCCGTTCAGTCGCTCAGTCATGTCCAACTCTTTGCAATCCCATGAATCACAGCACGCCAGGCCTCCCTGTCCATCACCAACTCCCGGAGTTTACCCAAACTCACGTCCATCAAGTCGGTGACACCATCAAGCCAAAGAAGTTAATTCCTATCAGTAAAAATTAATTTGAAATGTCCCTCATGATTGTTGTACACACAAATCACACACACACACACACTTCAGGGAACCTTCAAAATGGTTTCCTCTCACAGATTTATAGATGAGAAGAGAGAACAATCAGAGATTTTAGGCATTTTGCTCAAGCATTATCAGTCTAAATTAAAGTTGACTGTTTCCAAGATTAAGGGTGTCTCCCATTGCAGTCCCTGCCTTCTTTGGACCAGTGCATGTCCAAACTGAATGTGCACAGGAATTTCAAGTCAACTTGGGAATCTTGTCAAAATCCAGAATCTCACTTTGTGTTATAAGCTTCCACCTGTATTTGAAAGCACCCGCTAAAAATGTCAAAGCATTTGGATAGACTAATAGCCTTTTGTTACCATGACACCTATGAAAACAATATATTGTAAATACAATTTTATAAGCAAGAGTGTAATATGTCTTATGTTATGCAGTAAATGATAGATCAAGAATTCACACTGGGGATCTCTGGCCCTAAACCTCATGTCCTTGACCCTGAGCATTTTCTCCTTGGTAGAAACACATGTTCTGTGAATGATTTCTTCTGAAACCTAAGAGGAGATTGCAACTGTAATTTTTCCAAATGTCCTCTTATTTCACTTCCTTTTCATCCTCTGTCAGAGATTTTTCTTGACGTGTTTTCTGTTTTCCAGTATGACCCTATGGTGACTTTTACACTCAAGCTCCACCAGGGACCCTTTCAAGGTGAAGTTGTATTTTCTCCTCTAGGTTATTTACACCTCTCCATTGGCTTCAACTCTCTTCAGTAGTCAGTCCTTTAGTCACGGCACATTAAACACATTATATTCCCATAGTTTACTTCTAACTATTAATTTCTCTTTCAATCATACTTACTGTTTCCCTAGAACATATCTGAACTTCTTAGCCTCGTATTTGTATCAGAGTTATTCATGGGACCTCTAGTGCTCACAGGCGCAAGATTCCTACATCTGACTTTATACAGCAAATACCTCTTTGCTCTTTTCAAGTTCCTTTAAACATAATAGATGTTAAAGCCCTCCAAACTAAATATATTTATTAATTTTTTTTTATAATATGTCTTTTTAGAAATTTTGCCTATTTTTCTTGTCTTTGTAGGAAATCTTTATGTATTTTAAATAACAGTCCTTTGTTTATATGCATGAAAAATATAGTCTGTGTCTTGTTTTTATGGCCTCTTTTAAGGATCAGATCATTTTAATTTTAATATATTGGTACTTGTCGTTATTTATAGTTAATATATTTTTGTTTTATTTAAGAAATCAATTTATACCCAAATTTATAAAGATATTCTTCTCTATTGACAAGAAGTTATACTGCTTTTCCTTTTCCATTTATTTAGGTTTATGGTCTACCTGAAGTTAATATCTTCTATATGGTATGAAGTAGATTCTAATTTTATTTTGTTTTCCTTATAGATTATTCAATTATCTCAGAAACACTTTTTTTTTTTTTTCGTTTCTATGCAAATTTTGATTTCTTTTTTGATTTCTTCTGTGATTTGTTGGTTATTCAGCAGCGTGTTGTTCAGCCTCCATATGTTGGAATTTTTAATAGTTTTTCTCCTGTAATTGAGATCTAATCTTACTGCATTGTGGTCAGAAAAGATGCTTGGAATGATTTCTATTTTTTTGAATTTACCAAGGCTAGCTTTATGGCCCAGGATGTGATCTATCCTGGAGAAGGTTCCATGTGCGCTTGAGAAAAAGGTGAAATTCATTGTTTTGGGATGAAATGTCGTATAGCTATCAATTAGGTTTAACTGGTCTATTGTATCGTTTAAAGTTTGTGTTTCCTTATTAATTTTCTGTTTAGTTGATCTATCCATAGGTGTGAGTGGGGTATTAAAGTCTCCCACTATTATTGTGTTATTGTTAATTTCTCCTTTCATACTTGTTAGCATTTGTCTTATATACTGTGGTGCTCCCATGTTGGGTGCATATGTATTTATAATTGTTATATCTTCTTGGATTGATCCTTTGATCATTATGTAGTGACCTTCTTTGTCTCTTTTCACAGCCTTTGTTTTAAAGTCTAATTTATCTGATACGAGTATTGTGACTCCTGCTTTCTTTTGGTCCCTATTTGCATGAAAAATCTTTTTCCAGCCCTTCACTTTCAGTCTGTATGTGTCCCCTGTTTTGAGGTGGGTCTCTTGTAGACAACATATGTAGGGGTCTTGTTTTTGTATCCATTCAGCCAGTCTTTGTCTTTTGGTTGGGGCATTCAACCCATTTACGTTTA
>NW_011494656.1:1213309-1214040 GCF_000754665.1 Bison bison bison | reverse complement strand
TTTATTGTTTTGGGTTCGAGTTTATACACTGTTTTTGTGTTTCCTGTCTAGAGAATATCCTTTAGTATTTGTTGGAGAGCTGGTTTGGTGGTGCAGAATTCTCTCAGCTTTTGCTTGTCTGAGAAGCTTTTGATTTCTCCTTCATATTTGAATGAGATCCTTGCTGGGTCAATAATCTGGGCTGTAGGTTATTTTCTTTCATCATTTTAAGTATGTCTTGCCATTCCCTCCTGGCTTGAAGAGTTTCTATTGAAAGATCAGCTGTTATCCTTATGGGAATTCCCTTGTGTGTTATTGGTTGTTCTTCCCTTGCTGCTTTTAATATTTGTTCTTTGTGTTTGATCTTTGTTAATTTGATTAATATGTGTCTTGGGGTGTTTCTCCTTGGGTTTATCCTGTTTGGGACTCTCTGGGTTTCTTGGACTTGGGTGATTATTTCCTTCCCCATTTTAGGGAAGTTTTCAACTATTATCTCCTCAAGTATTTTCTCATGGTCTTTCTTTTTGTCTTCTTCTTCTGGAACCCCTATGATTTGAATGTTGTAGCGTTTAATATTGTCCTGGAGGTCTCTGAGATTATCCTCATTTCTTTTAATTCGTTTTTCTTTTATCCTCTCTGATTCATTTATTTCTACCATTCTAATTCACTAATCCTATCTTCTGCCTCTGTTATTCTACTATTTGTTGCCTCCAGAGTGTTTTTAATTTCATTTATTGCATTATTCATTTTAT
>NW_011494656.1:1198070-1212813 GCF_000754665.1 Bison bison bison | reverse complement strand
TCTCTTCCCAGGTCCGAGCAGCTCAGGTGATGAGGTGTTTGGCGAGCGCCAATGCTGTGACTTATCGCCTCCCTGCCACTCGGTTATCTGGGTGTAAAACCGGCGCACCTTCTCAGGCAGATGTTGACCGTCCAGACCTCCAATAAGTTTTAGTTAGCAAAGAAGCCAGTTTTATAGATAATGTCTCTCTGGGGCTGCGATTGCCCGCTTCCAGCTCTGGCTGCCTGTCATCAGAGGGGGAAGGTCTGCAGCCGGCTATCTCTGTTTAGTCCTTTGTCTATTTATTAATTTTTAAAAAATTTTTAAGATAAAGAAATAATATGGGGAAAAGAGGGAACCCATTTTGAAGAATTACTTACTAGAACTACAAAATGTAATATTTAGCTGGTCTTCCCCAGTGGCTCAGCATTAAAGAATTTGCATGCAATACAATGGGTTCAATTGTATTGATGGGAAACATGGGTTCAATTCCTGGGTTGGGAAGATCCCCTGGAGAAGGAAATGGCAACTCACTCAGTATTCTTGCCTGGAGAATCCAAAGGACAGAGGAAGGAACCTGGTGGGCTACAGTCCACGGGGTCGAAAAGTGTTGGACACAACTTAGCAACTAGACAACAACATTTAGTTGCATATAATTTTATTGGGATCTTAGAAAAATTTTAAAAAATACACTATTCCTAATTTTTCTATGTATTGTTCCTGAAAATTTTAGCATTAGTATTAATTTAAAAAGACTTTCCTATTATTTGTAGTAAAAAAAAATAGCCATCTTACTAATAATAAAACATGACTTTCTATCATGAAGAATACAGTCTTTTTCTACTATTAGAGTGAAAGAGCATTGAGAGAAATAATAGCCATTGAAGAAAACCCAAGGATGTGTAACAATATTTCTAGATTCAGGAATCATGTTTTCTTTCTGCTTAAATGTTCTGAAATGATATAAAACAATATCTGCACCATCTGTGTCAATCTTGCCTGGCTAACTGATTCAGAACTCAGTCATTTATTTCTCCATGTATAGTGAGAAGGAAGAACATCTGAAAGAGAACTATAGAGACCCCCAGAGAGATTATCCACTCTGTAGGTGTTCACTAGTTTAACCTACAACATTATTGTTTTTAAATATTTGCCATGTCAAATCTTGAACTGTACCACTATATGAGATTAATAGTCTCAAGGCAAATAAGCCTCTGGTTTTCAGAAAGTTTGTACCAAATGCTGATGAGAGATGAAGTAAGGGTACTGTAATTTTAGAGCAAATATGTCTTCATTTCTCATGTCCCTCATTAGAATCAGCATACGAGGTTAAAGTTATTTATTACTTCTGAGGACTTCCCTGGAGACCTGTGTGTGTGTCTACAAGAGAATTCACTCTCCTTCCAGTCCTGACAAATTTCTATACTTTACTGCAAATATAAGAAAGTCCCACAAATTGGCAACACAAGAACAAAGCCCTTTAAGAATGGAGAGTTTAGGTCCTAGGTCAGTGATTCTAAACCTAGGGCTACATATTAGATAAAGAAATATTTTAAAACTGAAAATGCTTAGCTCCCAATTCTGGATCAGCTAAACAGGATCAGCTGGGGAAGGAATTCCAAAGCTCTAAAGCTTCTCAAATGATTTTGAAGTTCATCGATTTTGGGGGCTGCTTTGTAGAAGATCTAGGTGTATATACAGTTAAAATAAAAAACCAAAATAAACTGGCAACAGAGTTAAGATGCCTCCTTTCTAATCAAGGACTCTTTTTGCTCTAATGATAATTATTGCAAATAAATTTTAAAGAGGGTACACATTAAATGACTATTTGGCAGATGGCAACTGAAGAAGCCATGACTATAGGTTTCAGCAAAGGAGGGCAATAGAAATCAAATTTAAAACCCCAAGGGAAGGAAATCACCAGGGTCAGTGAAAGTTTGTAGCCAGGGGAGATTATGTCACATATTTACATTATTATTTAATTATATGTTAAACAGGATTTGTAAAATGAACTACAAATCCAAATACCCCCACAGAGGCAGAGTGCTAAAAACTTTCATCTTGGGTTGACGCAGATTAGAGAATTGAAAGCCCACTTCTCCTTTTACCATGTCAAATTATAAAAGGAAAAATAAAATCCTGATTTGAGTCTCTAATGAAAGGTAACTGCACCGTTATTGGAAACATACTTTCATTGCAAACGTGGATCTTATTTCAGCACAGAGCAGGCCCTGCGTCTTTCTACCTTTAGGTTTTGATGGTGAGATCGCTGTTTACATTCATCTGGTTTTCATTTGAAAAATCCCATCTGTGCTGAGCCTGAAAGAATTGTAAAAATACTACAGTTACAAGCATTTAAGTAAGGTGAACAGAATTTCCTGGGTTTACTTTGCTGAAATGATGTTTAAAGAAGATTTGGGTGATGTGGGCTGTGAGACCACTATAATAAAGCTGCTACAACTAATTATGTGTCTGAGATGAGATGCGAAACAGAACTGCAACCCCAGAGGGGAGGGGAAAAAATATCCTGGCAGCATGATGCACTTATACTAAGTATGGACATTTTCAAAAGTGAATGTATTATACTTTAACTAATTATGCAAAACTTGTATAATAGCATATTTATCTGCCATTTTCTATTATAATCTGAACACTTATGGCTACACACATAAAAGATGGAAATAACAGAGTGGAGAAGAGAATCTTTCCATATTTCAAAAGAACTAAAAATCAAATGAAATCAAACAAACCAGAAAGTTCTTCTTTTATATATTACTCATAAAGGATAAGACTTGCTATGAGAAAGTTCAGTTTCCCTGGCATCAGCAAATGACGTATGTCTCAGAGAAAAGAGAAGATTTGAGAGAAATGGAAATGTCAGTGGTCAGTTCAGTTTAGTTCAGTTGCTCAGTCGTGTCCAACACTTTTCAACCTCATGGACCGCAGCATGCCAGGCTTCCCTGTCCATCACCAAATCAAACTCGTGTCCATGGAGTCGGTGATGCCATCCAACCATCTCATCATCTGTCATCCCCTTCTCCTCCTGCACTCAATCTTTCCCAGCATCAGGGTCTTTTCAAATAAGTCAGCTCTTCGCATCAGGTGGCCAAAGTATTGGAGTTTCAGCTTCAGCATCAGTCATTCCAATGAATATTCAGGATTGATCCATGTTCAGTTCAGCTCAGTTCAGTCACTAAGTTGTGTCTGACTCTTTGCCACTACATGAACCACAGCACGCCAGGCCTCCCTGTCCATCACCAACTGCTGGAGTTCAGTCAAACTCATGTCCGTTGAGTCGGTGATGCCATCCAACCATCTCATCCTCTGTCGTCCCTTTCTCCTCCTGCCCTAAATCTTTCCCAGCATTAAGGTCTCTTCAAATGAGTCAGCTCTTTGCATAAGGTGGCCAAAGTATTGGAGTTTTAGCTTCAACATCAGTCCTACCAATGAACACACAGGAGTGATCTCCTTTAGGATGGGCTTGTTGGATCTCCTTGCAGTCCAAGGAACTCCCAAGAGTCTTCTCCAACACCACAGTTCAAAAGCATCAATTCTTCAGTGCTCAGCTTTCTTTATAGTCCAACCCTCACATCCATACATGACCACTAGAAAAACCATAGCCTTGACTAGACAGACCTTTGCTGACAAAGTAATGTCTCTGCATTTCAATATGCTGTCTATGTTGGTCATAACTTTCCTTCCAAGGAGTAAGCATCTTTTAATTTCATGGCTGCAATCACTATCTGCAGTGATTTTGGAGCCCAGAAAAATAAAATTAGCCACTGTTTCCACTGTTTCCCCATCTATTTGCCATGAAGTGATGGGACCAGATGCCATGGTCTTAGTTTTCTGAATGTTGAGCTTTAAGCCAACTTTTCACTGTCCTATTTCCATTTCATCAAGAGGCTCTTCAGTTCTTCTTCACTTTCTGCCATAGGGTGGTGTCATCTGTATATCTGAGGTTATTGATATTAGGTGTGAATATTTTAAAGGACATCTTGGGTCTAGATATTACAGAAGTGAAAGAGAGTATTTGGGTCAAGCATGACATCTGGGCAAGTAGAACACAATGCTATTCCCCAATCCCTCCTTAGCCACGTCACTCATAGTAATGTAAGTAACCCAATACAGATGTTGGAAAAGATGACTTGGATATTTCTAAGGCAACCCTTCCAGAGCTCAAAGGAAGCTCTAAGCCGCCATCTGGACCTTCCCCACTTGGAGGATCATTCATTGAGTGTTTCGATGAAGTTCAGACTAGACATTGGTCCAAGAAGCAGTATCTGTGTTTAGGTGATTTTAATACAATTATTCTAAATGCTTTGCAAGCTCTGTGTCTATGAATGGTTGCCTCCGTATGCTTCTGTAAAAAGCCTAAGTCCAATTAAAACTACTGCTGCTGCTGCTAAGTTGATTCAGTTGTGTCTGACTCTGTGCAACCCTATAGATGGCAGCCCACCAGGCTCCCCCATCCCTGGGATTCTCCATACAAGAACACTGGAGTGGGTTGCCATTTCCTTCTCCAATGCATGAAAGTGAAAATTCAAAGTGAAGTCATTCAGTCACGCCAGACTCTTCTCAACCCCATGGACTGCAGCCTACCAGCCTGCTCCATCCATGGGATTTTCCAGGCAAGAGTACTGGAGTGGGGTGCCATTGCCTTTTCTGAATTAAAACTACTAAAAGAGACCAAGTCACTTAATCTCTCTTTTCTGGTTGTGCAGTAGAGAATTTACAAAAGTTTTTCACTTCATTTCTCATCTCTGGCTTCATCACTGCTTCAGTGAAGGATTATTCTAGAAATGAAACACACACACACACAATAAAACTGCACTAAAAAATACAGAGCCAAATCAAGGGCTTTTGTTACCTGAGAGTCACTCCATCAGAAGTAAGATCGTCATGGCCATATCTTTTCAATGGCTGTTGCATCTTATGAGTCACAATTCACCTGTGTCACAGCCTCCAGATAAAATTCCTTGACTTCTCAATTATGGAAGATGTGCATATTTCTCCATTATGCTTTCATAATGATATATGCATTTAAAATCAATCTTGTGACACTCCTTTATGATTATTTAATGGTATGTTTCTCCCCCAGCACTGTCAGTTAGGGCAGATGCAATCTCTTGATTCATCACAGACAGGCATCAATAAATATTTGGTGAATAAATCAGGATGTGAATGAATATTTAAATTGCATTGATTAAGCAGACTTAAAGATTATTATAAATATTTGCAAGAGCTTTGAGAGCCTCAAACATGTAGTGAAATGTTCAGAATTTTCCCTATATCTTCTATAAATTATTTTAGAATGAGCCTCAATAATTTTCTCAGGTAGACTATTTTTAGAACAGTTCTAGGTTCACAAAGAAAAGTGTGGAAGGTGCAGAGATTTTCCATATGCTTCCTACTCCCACACAATCACAGCCTCTCCTGGTATCAACATCTCTCACCAGAGCGGTACACTGTTGTAATAGAGGAAACTTCCAGTGACACGTCATAATCACCTGAACTCCGTCGTTTACATTAGGCTTCATTCTTGGTGCTGTATATGTTATGGATTTTGAAAGCTATTTAATTACACATATCCATCACTGTAGCATCATACAAAGCAGTTTCATTGGCCTCCAAACTCTGCATGCTCCACCTGTTCATCCTGCCCTCATTGCCAACCCCTCGCAACCACTGATCTCTTCACTGTCTCCGTAGTTTTGCCTTTTCCAATACAGCTTATGCTTGAATTTATACAGTGCACAGCCTTTTCAGACTGGCTTCTTTCACTTTGTAATATGCATTTAAATACCCTCCATGTCTTTCCGGGGCTTGATAACTCATTTATTTTTTAGTGCTAATCAATATAGCACTAATTGCTTGGATGTACCATTGTTAATTTATCCCTCATCTGCTAAAGGGCATCTTAGCTGTTTTCAAGTTTGGACAGTTATGAATAAAGAGGACATAAACATTCATTTATATCAGGTTTGTGTGTGGACATAAGTTTTCAGCTCCTTTAGATAAATGCTAAGGAGGCTTATTGCAGGATCATATGGTAAGAGTATGTTTGGTTTCCTAAGAAGTCACTAAAATGTCTTCCAAAGCGGCTATACCATTTTGAATTGCTTCCAGCAATGACTGATCATTTCTGTTGCTCCGCACCCTCACCAGCACTTGGTATTGGCAATGTTCCGAATTTCAGCTGTTCTAATTGGTGTGTAGTGGTATCTTATTGTTTTTTTTTCTTTTGATTTGCATGTCCTTGATGCAAATTCCCATATGATGTTGTGCATACTTTCATAAGCTTGCTTGACAATCTCTACATCTTTGCCTAAGTCTCTGTTCAGGCCTTTTGCTCAATTTTTTTTTTTTCATCAAGCTCTTTTTTTTCTTGTTGTTAAATTAATGTTTATAATTTGTAAGATTTATCTGAAAATGTCTTTCTTCAAAATTTCTACCAAAATTTTTATCAATAAACTTCTCAGATACAGTTCTCAGAGATACCGATCAGTGGTTCTGAAGTCTGATTTTCAGTTTAAATATTTACAGTCTGTACCAATTATCATTTTTCTCTAAACTCACATTTTATTGCCTAACATTGTTTAAATAGCAGTCAAACCAAGTAGAGCTTCTAATGATGGGCAGGCTGCACTCTGATATGCTGAAGAAAGCAAGACATTAAAAAAATGAGTAAATAGACCAATACAATGTACTATGAAGCATTGTTTAGTTTGCTTTTCTAAAATTAAATAAATAATAATATGGATTTAATTCTAAGAGTGAGATCCAATAAGAGATAATAAGATGGAGTATCACAGAAGCCCACATTTCCCAGCTTTATTCCCAGCATTATAATCTCCCAAGAAATAACCAGAAAGAGAAAACTATGGTAATATGTGATACCTGTATTTAGTTACACTCCTGTGTTTAGTCACAATCAAAGATTTATAAATGTTACTTTGCATAATTTTAACAAAGTGAAAAATGTATAAATAAAAGAACTTTTTTTTCACAATTGGCCGTTTCATATCCTCGGTCTAAGCCTTTTAGATTTCTAAATAATGTTCCTTCAGGGTAAGCCAGGCCTTCTTACCGTGACTCACTCTCTGGTACAACAGCTTGTTCGAGAATAAAAATGGAAACATATACATGATGTTCAAGTTATGTCCAGCTCTGCAAATGGATAGGGCAGAAAATAGCAGATATATTCCCTTTATATAAAACAAACAGCTTTTCCTCTATAGGAGGCGTCTATTAAAGAAGGACTCTGCTCAACCACATTGAGCTTCATGCAACTCCAAATAAACCAAGTACAGAGATTTCTAAAACAGTCCTGACTTCCATGATATAAAATTTAAGAGAAGAGAAAAATCAAATTATACAATTAAAAAATTGTCTGTACTAACTGAAGTTCAGGAAATGCCTCAAATATTAAAACAGATTTTATTAGTTAACACATTCAAGGAAGAGTTTTCAAGATCCTGTCATCTATCATGATTTGTATACTGTTACAAACTGATATCCATCATTTTTTGTCTTTCTTTCCAGGTCACCTCGAATTAATACTGAAATGTTGAACAAAATGAAGGCAAATCTCTCTATCCAGTGAATAACACTGAAGCTCAGCAGGTCTAGACTTCAGTGGTAATACTGCTCAAGCTAGCTCAGTGTTTCATGAACTACCTATACATCGAGTTGATCTATTCTGTAATCTTTTTGGAAGCAGATGTTTGCCCTGCCTGCCAATCAATGGTTATTTTATTGGGTACTCAGTGTGCTTGGTGGGGTATGTGGTACTTGTCCTCAGGGGGCTTATAACATGTGATTGGCTGTCTTGATTAATTTAACAGCTATCTGAAACAAAAATGCTCCTTGACTACGTGCCAGTCCCTACACCAAGCAGTTCTTAATCCCCTTAATATTCCTACATGGTGGATGTTTTCATTGCCATTTTACAGATGGGGAAATAAAAGAACAGAGCCCAAGTTCTCATAGTTCATAACACTGGAATCCAAGTCCAAAATGCCATGCTCCAAAAGCCAATGTGATTAGTTTCACATACTTTCCTATATTGGCTTCCCTTAAATTTCCAAAAGAGGCTTCCTCTTCACCATTCCTTTTGTTATGACATAAAATAGCTTTATTTGCATTTAAAGTTCTTTACATCAATGACAGTGGGCTTAGTATATTTCTAGGCCACAATACCTTTAGAGGAAACCAGGGAAAAAATGAAGATAATTATTAGCTAGTTAAAAATGCTCACTTAATATGTAGAAGAGAGAAAATTTTGTGTGGTGACTATTTTGAGAACCTTATTTTTTTAACAATGAAAGTACACTCTAGAGTGAATAAATGCCCATAACAATAACAGCAGTGATAACATAAGCCGTTTACTCTACAAACAGTATTCCCAATGAAGAAATGTATTTGGATGATGTTCTGGTCTCAGAGAATGTATTTATGCAATTTATGCAAATAGAAATATTATACTTCGGTGTTGTAGTTTTAACCATATCTGTATGAAGGTTAAGAGGCTGAGAAGTGTGTCACAGAAATAAGCATTTTGTGGTAGTGCTCATTGTCTTTTGAGAGCCCTCTAGGCACCCCACTCCAGTACTCTGCCTGGAAAACCCCATGGACGGAGGAGCCTGGTAGGCTGCAGTCCATGGGGTCGCTAGGAGTCGGACACGACTGAGACTTCACTTTCACTTTTCACTTTCATGCATTGGAGGAGGAAATGGCAACCCACTCCAGTGTTCTTGCCTGGAGAACCCCAGGGATGGGGGAGCCTGGTGGGCTGCCATCTATGGGGTCGCACACAGTTGGAAAAGACTGAAGCGACTTAGCAGCAGCAGACCAAACATGACTCAGAGGAGCCTGTGCCTATATATGTGGCTGAAAGAGTTAGGTTATATCAGAGAAAATCATGCTTTATCAAAGTGTACTGACTGAATTCTACAATTTATTTCCTCCTTTTAAGAGTACTTAATTTAAAAAGTAACCAATTTAGCTATTCAATAAGTATTTACTAAATGCATTATTTAATGGTTTGGCAAGCACTTTTGTAGCTCTTACTATGTGCCAAGTATAGTTATAAATTCTTTACAAATACTAATCATTTATTCCTCTTAACAGCCTTTTAGTCCTATTTATTCCTCTTCTTTCATGCTCATTGTTGTTCGGTAGCTCGGTTGTGTCTGACTCTTTGTGACCCCACGGACTAGAGCACACCAGGCTTCCTTGCCCTTCACCAATTCCCAGAGTTTGCTAAAACTCATGTCCATTGAGTCAATGATGCCATCCAACCGTCTTATCTTCTGTTGCCCTCTTCTCCTGTTCTCAATGTTTCTCAGCATCAGAGTCTTTTCCAGTGAGTTGGGTCTTCATATCAGGTGACCAAAGTATTGAAGCTTCAGCTTCAGCATCAGTCCTTCCAGTGAATATTCAGGGTTGATTTACTTATGATTGATTGGTTTAGGTATAATTATCATCCATTACATAATTAAGCAAACTAAGGCATAACAAAGCTAAAAAAGCTTAGCCATGGTCCACTAACAAGTAGCAGAAATCTGTCCCTAAAATATTTATATGCTTCTCACTGTTTTATTATGTATCCTTCACCTTCTAAGTAAATTGTCTACATTATTTAGCTTTGAAGAAGTAGTATGGTAGACAGCCAATTTCTGGTTATGGTATAATAAAAGAAAAATTTTTCTAGAAATATTTTTTTTTCTAAATCACACAAAAAATAATATATCAAGTTATATATAAAATAAGTGTATCCTTAGAAATGTATCAACCTAAAGGTCAGACCTAATTGGAATGTGAGAAAATCTACATGGCCTTTCACCCCAGAAATGCTAACATCTAGTCGTGCTGGGAGAAAGATAATTTGAAGGTGAATTTTATTTTATTTTTTTATTTTGAACTTCAAATGTGTGCATTTTGCAAAACTCAGTATCTACATGACTCCTACATCTATACAATATTTATCACTGCAGATTTCTGAAGATGGAAGTATTAGTTGTTTAAACTGTTTGCAGAATTCTGTCTGTTCATCATTTTCCTGGTAGCAATGTGGACTGGAAACTATAATGAAGCCTTACAGAAGACTTTCTAGCCAACACTGCTTGCCTTTTCTCACCTACCTTCTTATTGAATGCAGAGGTATAGTTAGTGGAAATTACAAACCCAGAGGAAGAAGGCATGGCTCAGGAGCATGGAGCGTGGTTTCCAAATTGTATGAGAAAACCATAAAAATAAAGTTACAAGTTGGATGGGCCTCGAGAAAAATTTGGTCATGCTTGACTAAAACTCTGTGTTTAAGAGTCTTGTATTTGAAAATATGTATTTATTTGAGTTATCAATTTAGCTAAGATTCTTGACTTTCACAGTATCTTTTCAGTTGTATCTGCCTACACAGATCACATGTAATTTGCACACAAATCTGATTGGTTATCATTAGCCCATTCTTTGCGGAACTCCAAAATCTGTGGTTCATTTCCTCAGCCCTAAAGAAGAGTCGGTTTCCGAGAATGGCATCTTGTTTTATTTAGAGAAATAGGCATGTTCCTTATAAGAATTTCCACAACATTCGAAATGGGAAATGACTACCTTCTCACCCAATATTACTGTCAAAAATTATATTCTGAGGGCTAGGTTTCTAAGATGAGGGTTTTAAATAATGTATAGCATATGTGCGTACCATAAACAAAAATAAATTTAAAGTATATGAATAGCATGTTAGTTTTTTTGTTTTATTTTGTTTTGTTTCTTTTTGAAGAGAGAACAAGTAAAGTAAGCCATGTTTCAGGCTGAGAGAATGACATGTCTCTTATTTGCCGAAAACGAGCAGTCTGAGTGATCATGTTTAACCAAATTATTTGTGTGTGAGGGCTGGCGTATTTTCTATGTGGGAGTAGCAAGCTGGGTAAAAATGTGCCGTCATCATGAAGACTGGAGGTGGACCTCTGCGTGGCCGCCATCTCGTCCACTGCTTGCTGACTGGGGAAGACAGTCAGACGCCTTCAAAGTACTCGTCACCTATTTTCAGAACTTCCCTTGCTCTTTTCCTTTCCTCCCCTTGTTTAAGAGTGGCAGGGGACAGGCCACATTTTGACATACACGTGAAGCAAAAATGCGTTCTTAAATACCCCCTTTAAAGACATTCCAGTGGTAAGTGCAATCACTTTGCAGGAAAAATCTCCTTTCTCAACAATTTCTAATTTATTTAACAGCAATTCTCTGTCTTCCACCTCTCCACCTCACCCCGGGAGTCCCGATTCTTTTCAAACTGGTTTGCCAGAGAGAGAGAGAGAGAGGGAGATACAAAAATGCTGGGCTCAAGGAAGAACTGAGGAAGATGGTGGGGAATACTCAGCTGTGAAATCTCTGAAAGTTGTAATAGGAATCACATGAGCAAGTGACATCACTATGGCTCAGTCACTCACTGCCTTGGCAAAAATCTGTTCTCAATTTACGAGTTGCCTAGACGCAAAAATAATATTTAAGCAAAATAGGTTATAAAATCAGTATGCTGGTTGGTATCATGTAAGCCAGTCACTTTATCATTGCAAATATCTAAAAACACTCATGTACATTAATGAGACATTGACATTTAGAGCGGGGAACAGGACATTGGGATATCAAAATAAATGAAGAGTCAGTGTCCCCATTACTCATGTGCTTTTAAGGATCATGGCCATGGGTAACTCCTCATACAGTAGTTCATTACATGCCTTGTACATGGTGGGAATAGGGGGTGGGAGGAAAGCTTGAAATACTTAAAAAAAATTTTTTTTTTACCAGTATCTACAGTGAGTCACAAGGGATCTCCCCTTCTTCTTCTTCTTCCTTTTTTCTCTTTTTTTTGGATTGTTATTGACTTCTTGGGCCAGTCTCATAGTTTCTCTATAGTGTAGAGCTACTAAGAATGGAGACTAGTTGAATTCAATACTCACATCTCAGGATTCCCTAGTGGCTCAGTGGTAAAGAATCCACCTGCCAATACAGGAGACACAACTTCGATCCCTGGTCTAGGAAGAGCCCCCAGGCCTCAGGGCAACTAATCCTGTGTGCCAATAAATACTGAAGCCCGCACACCCTAGAGCCCATGCTCCATGACAAGCTGCTCCACAGCTGCAATGAGAAGCCCGTGGTACTGCAGCCAGAGAAAGCCCGTGTGCAGCATGAAGACCCAGCACAGGCAACAAAGAAGCACATCTCCATCCTTGCTGCTTGTATCTCATGTCAGCTCCATCTTGGACCCTAAGAACAAATGTTTTTAAGCAAGCTCTTGGGTGACACTCTATATGGCAGAGTTCCCCTTCACCCCACCTATTCCTAGCTTCCTGTTTTTCAGTGGGATCACTCGTAGCATTTTGGTGATCCCAAAATGCTGAGTTACCATATGGGTTGGTTAGTGGCTAAACTATCTCCTACTGTATCTGTTGGGTCACACAGAATACACAGACAATTTTGACAGAACAAAATGTGAAAATACTGGAATTTTCACTGTGGCCCCCTCTCTATGATCAGGCATTTCCTCCTCAGATCTCTTTTCCCTAGATCACTTCGCTGCAGAAAAAAAAAAAAAAAGTTTACTACCAAAAGTGATACCCACTATGGGAAGGAGATAACACTTGCAAGCACCCTCTATGTCTGTAAAGTGGTTCTTTTGGTGTTGCCCTCCGTAGCTATGGGCTTCCCTGGTGGCTCATGCTGTGAAGAATCTACCTGTAGTACGGGAGACTTGGGTTCAGCCCCTGGGCTGGGAAGATTCCCCTGGAGGACAGCATGGCCACCCTCTCCACCCTGGAGAATCCTCATGGACAGAGGAACTGGGTGGGCTGCAGTCCTTGGAGTCGCAAAGAGTTGTATGTGACTGAGCGACTAAGAACACATGCACACCGCCCTCACTAGATACGGCAATCTTCAGCTGTTTCCTGTCAGGGTCAGAGGGGAAGCCCTAGTATTCCTCAGCTCAATGCCTCTCCAATCTGAAACCCCCCCTATTATTTTCTCAATCTTAAAAAAGAAATATTGAGGTATAGTTGATTTATGAGAGATTCCCTCTATTCTCAGCCTTATCAGGTCTAGGAGGGCAAAGGATGAGCGAAGGTTAGGGCACAGAGCCTTTTCTTACTAACCCCGAGGGAGATAGCAGACCCTCACTTTGGGCATCTCCCTCTTTAGGACATGGACTGATATATGTCCTGGGCTTCCAGGGTTAGTCATCAGTTCCAGGATACGTAGACAGGTATTTCCACAAATGATGTTACGCTAGCTCAGCACCACCTGCTATGACTGCTCCTATAAGGGGTGTAATTTTCAATAACGGGAGTAACTAAAAGTCTTGTCGGGCATTGTAAGCAAATTGTAAGCACTGGTTTCATTTTAAGTTGTTCTATAAATAGAAGATGAACAAATATGAGCTTTTTTCTCCCTCTATCTTTCCTGTCACTCTCCTTAGTTCCTGGCTTTCCCAGATATACTCCAAGTCAAAAAGAAGAATAATCCACTTTGTCATATATTTAGAGTATTTTCTATCCACCCTGAGTCCCTAGAACAGCTCAAACTTGAGGAAAGTTCACTTTATCCACATGACACACAGTTTTCTAGAAACACAAGGGGTGTTCATCAAATCCCCTGCTGTATAAATAATCAGAAGACTGGAGAATCTGGGCTTATCCACTCACTTCTGTGAAAATGATAAAAATAAAGCAGTGAAAAGTAACAGTATACAAAGAAGGAAAATAGAAATGTCCTTTCCTCCAAAGAGTTGAAAGCTTTGTAAAATGATGATGCTTATATGAATTTTTTAAGATAAATACTATTCATTTTCATATTTCATGGATTTGAAATTCGACAAATTGATGCACACAGTGGCTGATTTCATTGCTCATAATCTCAGTGGTTAAGGAAGCTGAATCCAAGATGTGGGCTTTTGGAATTTCAGGCAAAGGAGGCTAGGCTACATGAGCTCTGGTTAAAATGCAGACTCGATATCCTGTGGTGTCCATTGCTGTTTCAGATCAGATTCCTCTATCCTAGAGAGACCTGGAATATTCAGGAACCTCAAATTGCACAGAAACAACTGAGAATGGCTTATTGTGATCATTCATGTCATATTCAAACCTTATGAGGTCGGTGAGCTATGTTAAATAGCACTGCTGTGCCCTAGCCACTGAAATTATCTATATGAATGGTTAGTTGGCTGTGTCACTCCAAACCTCAAATATGTATAGTGCTACTTTCATTCAAGTCATATGTGTTCAGAGCCTTTCAGCATTGCATAAAGTAACTGTGAGCGTGGAAGCTAGGCAGAAGTTTCATAGTCCACCCATGAGAGACCACGTTCAGGAATTCCTAACCTGTTCATGCAGATTTTTCCAAAGACAGCATCTTGGGCTTCCCCTGTCTTATTTGAGAGAAGTGATATTGGAATGAACCACATCTCAAAACATGAAGAAGTAAATTCTGACAGGACACATATTTATCTTCTGCTAGGAGGCCTTACAAATAGCTTTGAAAAGAAGAGAAGCGAAAAGAAATGGAGAAAAGGAAAGATAAACATCTGAATGCAGAGTTCCAAAGAATAGCAAGAAGAGATAAGAAAGACTTCTTCAGCGATCAATGCAAAGAAATAGAGGAAAACAACAGAATGGGAAAGACTACAGATCTCTTCAAGAAAATCAGAGATACCAAAGGAACATTTCATGCAAAGATGGGCTCGATAAAGGACAGAAATGGTATGGACCTAACAGAA
>NW_011494656.1:1130853-1197970 GCF_000754665.1 Bison bison bison | reverse complement strand
CCTTAGAAAGCATCACTATGAACAAAGCTAGTGGAGGTGATAGAATTCCAGTTGAGCTATTTCAAATCCTGAAAGATGATGCTGTGAAAGTGCAGCACTCAATATGCTAGCAAATTTGGAAAACTCAGCAGTGGCCACAGGACTGGAAAAGGTCAGTTTTCATTCCAATCCCAAAGAAAGGCAATGCCAAAGAATGCTCAAACTACCGCACAATTGCACTCATCTCACATGCTAGTAAAGTAATGCTCAAAATTCCCCAAGCCAGGCTTCAGCAATATGTGAACCATGAACTTCCTGATGTTCAAGCTGGTTTTCGAAAAGGCAGAGGAACCAGAGATCAAATTGCCAACATCCACTGGATCATGGAAAAAGCAAGAGAGTTCCAGAAAAACATCTATTTCTGCTTTATTGACTATGCCAAAGCCTTTGACTGTGTGGATCACAATAAACTGTGGAAAATTCTGAAAGAGATGGTATTCCCATCTAATACCAGACCACCTGACCTGCCTCCTGAGAAATTTGCATGCAGGTCAGGAAGCAACAGTTAGAACTGGACATGGAACAACAGACTGGTTCCAAATAGGAAAAGGAGTACAGTACATCAAGGCTGTATATTGTCACCCTGCTTATTTAACTTAAATGCAGAGTACATCATGAGAAATGCTGGACTGGAAGAAGCACAAGCTGGAATCAAGATTGCTGGGAGAAATATCAATAACCTCAGATATGCACATGACATCACCCTTATGGCAGAAAGTGAAGAGGAACTCAAAAGCCTCTTGATGAAAGTGAAGGTGGAGAGTGAAAAAGGTGGCTTAAAGCTCAACATTCAGAAAATGAAGATCATGGCATCCAGTCCCATTACTTCATGGGAAATAGATGGGGAAACAGTGGAAACAGTGTCAGACTTTATTTTTCTGGACTCCAAAATCACTGCAGATGGTGACTGCAGCCATGAAATTAAAAGACGCTTACTCCTTGGAAGGAAAGTTATGACCAACCTAGACAGCCTATTAACAAGCAGAGACATTAGTTTGCCAACAAAGGTCTGTCTAGTCAAGGCTATGGTTTTTCCAGTGGTCATGTATGGATGTGAGAGTTGGACTGTGAAGAAGGCTGAGTGCCAAAGAATTGATGCTTTTGAACTGTGGTGTTGGAGAAGACTCTTGAGAGGCCCTTGGACTGCAAGGAGATCCAACCAGTCCATTCTGAAAGAGATCAGCCCTGGGATTTCTTTGGAAGGAATGATGCTAAAGCTGAAACTCCAGTACTTTGGGCACCTCATGCGAAGAGTTAACTCATTGGAAAAGACTCTGATGCTGGGAGGGATTGGGGGCAGGAGGAGAAGGGGACGACAGAGGATGAGATGGCTGGATGGCATCACTGACTCGATGGATGTGGGTCTCAGTCAACTCTGGGAGTTGGTAATGGACAGGGAGGCTTGGCGTGGTGTGACTCATGGGGTCGCAAAGAGTCGGACACTTCTGAGCGACTGATCTGATCTGAGTACTGTTTAGAGGCTTTTCAAAAGTTGACTTCCGTAAAGGAGCGGCAGAATGTACCACATGTAATAGAGTTGTAATGATCTCTGAACAAGGGAACAAATCACCCGTAAAGGCTTAGAACCACGTACGTACACAAGCATGTTTATACAGGCACATCCCTGCATATGCAGAGACGTGATTTTTCTTCCTTTCTTTTCAGAACTGCGATATAGTTTGGCCAATAATTTAAAAATGCTGTTTTCTTTGTATTTAAACTTTTTCATTTCAAGACAAGAAAAGCATAGTGCTATTGAAGGGGAATAAAATATACCACCCCTAATATGCCTTTATGGCATTTTGATTATCTTAAGCTGGTCATTAAAAAAAAAATCAGCAGACACGGGAGAAGCTCTGAAAACTGAGTAGACATTATGCTTTTAAAAGAAATGTCTATAAGGAGAAATTGAAATATTGTTGCTTTTTTTCTCCCTGTATCTCATGTCTCTAAATTCCTTGCCTTCCAGCTCCATCTTAGTAAAAATAAACAAGTCCTACATTTGTGCAGTGACATAAGATGTCACACTGTGACAGGCAACTGGCTGCCACCTGACCAACAGAGCTGTATCTGTTTTTCGCTATTAGTTCCAGGGCTCCTGGTAGACTGAAATCCTGGGGAAGAACCTGCTCTGCATTGATAAAGCCAGTGTTCCATCCAGGGCTGAACAAATTGTCTTTCATGCTGGTGCTGATGCCTTCAACTATCTCTGGAACTTGTCAAGGACGAGGAGGGTCAAGAATAGCTTTCTCATTTTAAGGGACGTGACAAAACAGCAGAGAGTGTCCCATTTCAGCAAGTGTGCATGGAGTTTATTCCTGTCATTGGTGCAATCGAATCAAATCTGTTCCCCAGTAGCCAAATGTGTTAGCTTCATTCTCCTTTGTAACTCAGGAATTAGAGAGCCATCTACTGGTCTCATCTTCCCAGTGATTTTCCAGATGAGATTATCATGAAGGATTGGCTCAGAGGCCATCATTTTAAGCCAAGCAGAAAGTATTCACCTTTCTCATTATATTTGGGGAAATATTTGTATGCTTTCCTCTTCTGAGACTGAAGAATAGAAACAAAACTTACATTGGGGAAATGAGATGAAGTAGACTCTGCATCATATAAGTAAGATGAAATGATAATCTATAGTAAGTGATAGTCTTTCAGTCATGTCTGACTCTTTGCGACTCCATGCACTGTAATGCACCAGGCTCCTCTGTCCATAGAACTCTCCAGGCAAGAATAATGGAGTGGGCTGCCATTCCATTCAGTTAGACAGTTCATAAGAAAGTAGTGGGAAATGTGCTGTATATTTAGTATTCCTTTTCTAGAATACGTGTAAGACATGATAACTTCTGCTAGATAAATTTTATTCTAATTTGAAATTAATAAAAATGAAAATAAGACCCTGAATGGATGATATTTATAAAATATTTTGGCATCAAACTAAATGTTTAGGGCTTGAAGTTAGAACACCTGGATGCAAATGTTGCCTATTCCATCTTTAGCCTAAAAATTGGGATCAGCTCATCTAGCCTCAGTTTTTCTGTCTGATAATTGGGGAAGATAGTACCTGCCACACAAATTTATGTAAGAAAATGATTTAAATGATAAAAAGTTATATACATACAGGGTACAAAACACCAAAATTATGGAGTTCAGTAAAATACAAGAGCTGTTGGAATTGAAACACTGCAGGAGGAGCACTGGTCAGAGTACTTTGGGGCAGGTGTTATGCAGAAGACCTGAATAACGGAAAACGTGTCCAAAAGGGAAAATGATTTAGGTGGGCACTGCAGACGGGGCTCAAGTCATGGGCTTCCCTGGTGGTGCAGTTGACATGGAACCTGCCTGCCGATACAGGAGACACAGGGACGAGGGTTCAGTCCCTGGGTCTGGAAGATCCCCTGGAGAGGAAAATGGCAATCCACTCCAGCATTCTTCCCTGGGAAGACCCATGGACGGAGGAGCCTGCAGGACCACAGTCCACGGGGTTGGACACAACTGAGCACACACAATGGAAACACGGGACATGTCAACCTGAGGAGGAAAAATAGGTTGACATGATTTCCCCACGGCTTGTAGCGATTCCATTTATACTGAAGTTCTAGAAAGATGGGAAGGAGGATGGACTAAGTTTAAATTTAATCTCTGGCTCATCAAGCAGAGGTTTAAAAAAAATCAGCAAGGGAGAGAATAGAAAATTAAGTATTAAATAAAATAAAGAAGAAAGAGATGATGGAGGTAAAAGTTTCCAGAGAACATGAGGCAAAGAAGGGAGACTTAATAAAGTATGAGGGATAACTTTGAAAGACTGAAATTAGTTTGGAGAGTAGAAATAGAATGATAGCTAAAATCTTAGGGGTTTCTAGAGGTTTTGTATAAGCATTAGAACTGTATGGTGAGGGTATTCATGACAGACATAGGATGCTCTTCTGTAGCTCCTGAGTAACGAAATAGACTCCTGGGAGAATACAGACCCTTCATCCAATGTTCAGTTTTGTACGTCAGAAATTTATTACCCTTTTAGACAAAAGGTCCAAGATTTCTGGGCAGCTTCTTTGCAGAGGGAATTCTAAAGTCTGCTTTTGTTTTAAACATTAAACCAAGATATGAATGAGCTTTCTTTGCATATCTTCATTCAGGAAAACTTACCATGTTTCTTCAAAATGTAATCTAAACAGTGCAAGAGGAGCAACGAAGGTCGGAGTATTTCTGGGCACGTGTTATAAAGAGGACCTGAAAAATGGAAAATGCGTCCAAAGGTGAAAGCGAGTTAGGTGGGTATTTTATAAAGTATTTAGATGCTGGAAAAGATTGAGGGCAAGAGGAAAAGAGGGCGACAGGATGAGGTGGCTGGATGGCATCACTGACTCAGTAGACTTAAGTCTGGGCAAACTCTGGGAGCTAGTGAAGGACTGGGAAGCCTGGTGCGCTGCAGCTCACGGGGTCCCGAAGACTCGGACACGACTTAGTGACTGAACAGCAACAAGTACTGGAAACATGAAAGCCTTGTGTCATATTGTTTTTAAGAATTGCACAATGAGAGTAACAACGATATTCCTTTTTGCACTACCAATAGAAGAACGTATTTCCCCTTCAATATTTCTAATTTTAAAACTCATTAAGAGCAATTTATATTAACAGTGGTAGAATTAATGGGAAATGCTTGGGAAGCTTAAATTCTTGAATTCTATTTTGTGGATAAGATATTTGACCATCTGCAGTCTCTATATTTGTAGTACAGAATGTAAACTCCACTCTGCTCACATATGCCATCTTTAAAGGCTGAACTCACAGGATACCTCCTTCCTGAAGTAAGTTAATTCCCAGTTCTGTTAACTGTCTAAAGGTGAAATTCATTACAAGTTCTGAAAGCACACCCTGCTTATTTAAAGGATCATCGCCTCCCACAATGAACTAAGCTCATGAGTATGTATCTGTCTCACGCTGCTTCCATTCCTCTCTCAGTTGTATTGCAAAATATCTCTCCTGCACATGAACATTTATTTCCTCTCACGAGTGAAAGTCACTTCTTCCCTCTGAAGCCTCGGTGGTCTTAATGGGTTCCTCAGTTACAGCATCTATATTTCCCTTGTATTTTGATTACTGTTGTCATTGTTAATCAATCCTAGTATAAAGGGTTGTTCAAAACAGAAGTCCTCCTCTGGGAGGAGTCAGTGGATTGACAGATGACCTTTCCTTCAGGGCAAACCACAGACACACACCCGCATTTCTCAGTTCATATCAGGGATACATATGTTACATGGACAGTAACAACACACCATTCACTAGGAGTCCTGCTATGTGGATTAGGCCATTTATGTTAGAAATAGAATCACAAAAAAAAAAGAAAAGAAAAGAAATAGAATCACTGTACTCGATTAAAGGGTCTATGCAATGGTTGCCAAAATTAGTTAGAAATCAAAATTACCAGGGAGCTAAGAAAAGCGGAGACTTACATAGGCTCTATATTAGGCATTCTGGATTATATTTCCCTAGAATTCAGTCTTATATGTTGTATCTTTAATGTTCTTTAATTTGAAACCACAGGCTAGTCCAAAAACACTCAGCAAATTAACTATATCCTGAGATATATGCATAAATGAATTTGAAGTATTTATAGTTCTACTATCCAATCGAGGCAACCAAAACTCCTTACAAGGAATTAAGGCTTGAAACTAATTTTTTTTTGCCTTCCTTTGCCTTATTTTGTATGTTTCCACCTCAAAGACCATTCAGAGTGGGATGTATTTTTGCAAGCCGAATTCTGGATACTCTGTTAGTATTCAGGGCATTCTGGCATAATCTGAATCTGCCAGTCTTACCCCAGTTGAGTTCAGTTCAGTCACTCAGTCTTGTCTGACTCTTTGTGAACCCATGGATTGCAGCATGCAAGGCTTCCCTAGCCATTACCATCTCCCTGCTGCTGCTGCGTCGCTTCAGTCGTGTCTGACTCTGTGTGACCCCAGAGGCGGCAGCCCACTAGGCTCCTCTGTCCCTGGGATTCTCCAGACAAGAATACTGGAGTGGGGTGCCATTTCCTTCTCCATACCATCTCCCTAAACATGCTTAAATTCATATCCATAGAGTTGGTGATGCCATCCAACCATCTCATCCTCTGTCATCCCCTTCTTTTCCCGCCTTCAATCTTTCCCAGCATCAGGGTCTTTTCAATGAGTCAGTTCTTCGCATCAGGTGGCCAAAGTATTGAAACTTCAGCTTCAGCATCAGTCCTTCCAAAGAACACCCAGGACTGATTTCCTTTAGGATTGACTGGTTTGATCTCCTTGCAGTCCAAGGGACTCTCGAGTCTTCTCCAACACCACGGTTCAAAAGCATCAATTCTTCTGCACTCAGCTTTCTTTGTAGACCAACTCTCACATCCATACATGACTACTGGAAAAACCATAACTTTGACTAGATGGACCTTTGTTGGTAAAGTATTGTCTCTGTTTTTCATATGCTGTCTAGGTTGGTCATAGCTTTTCTTCCAAGGAGAAAGTGTCTTAATTTAATTGCTGCAGTGATTTTTAGCCCAAGAAAGTAAAGTCTGTCACTATTTCAATTGTTTCCCCTTCTGTTTGTCATGAAGTAATGGTACTGGATACCTTTAACTAATTAGCTAACTAATGATCTTAGTTAACTACCAGCTAATTAACACTATTTTTTACTATGATTATGCTTCTCATCCTTTTGCAAATTTAATGATAGTTACTTTTACAGTTGGAAAAGTCAAGTTGGTTTCCTTCTCTTTGTCCATCCTTTCCTGGTATCCTTGGCAAGCTATTCCACAGTACTGTTAACTCCCCCACAAGTAGATGCACTTACTAATTGTGTCTCTCTTCTATTTGTTTCTCAACTGCCCTGGAAAATGTCTCTTACATATAAAATTCACAGATACAAAATTACTATGAGAAGCCTGAACATTTTGATTGCCATTACAGACACTTGTCTTGAGATCATGGGAAAGTTGTTTAATGTCCATTATCCTTATTCCAGGATTCCTAGGTGGCTCAGTGGTAAAGAATCCACCTGCAATATAGGACAGACACATAGGTTCGATCCCGGGGTGGGGAAGATACCATGAAGAAGGAAAGCCACTCCCGTATTCTTGCCTGGAAAATCCCATGGACAGAGGAGCCTGGTGGGCTACAGTCCTTGGGATTGCAAAAGAGTTGGATATGACTTAGCAACTAAATAACAGTCCTTATTAAAGCAGAAAACATAATTTGTTCAAAACTTGGTATTCCTATAAGGAAAGATATCTGTGCAGAATCAGGTAATTACAAATATTGAATGAGATGCCGCTTTGAGATAAATTGATCAAAGCAGAACCCTCAAGGAAAAAGGATTAAGTATATGTGTAATGACTCAGACTTTTACCTCTGCCATTTGGCTAGTTTTAACTCTCACTTCTTCACTGTTGATTGCATGAATTGATCTCTTAACAGTAAGAACTGTATTCTGAACATCTCAGACAGTACCTGGTTTCTGTCTGTTCCATAGCCATGGCACCATGCTGTGGGGATTTTTCTCACCACATGTATGCCTCTAAAAATAATCTCAGTATGTGTCATTAAATGCTATTGGATTTGGTCAATATTACACATGAGTGGTAAGTATGGCTCAGCTGAGTCATTTGATGAGTCTCTGAAGTTAAGGGTTCAGTTTATAACACCTCCTAGAACAAAGGAATAAAAATAAAGCACCACTTACATCTAGATTACATAATAAGTGTATGTATCTCAGGTCCTCTAGTGACTGAAGCTGTTGGGCCACCTGCACAATAGACAGAGTGTTACATTTTCATATACAAGGTATCCTAAAAATGCCCTTCCTCCCAAGGTGGCATGAAGCGAAGAGAGTCTCATTCCCATTTAACCCAAGGTTTAAACATATTTATCCATTTGCCATTGTCATGAAATGTTAACTGTACATTCCTCTTTCAGTATAAAAATATTTTTAAACATAAAGTAAATCTCTCAGGATTAAAGGGTAAACACTTTTGGGGATGTGACAATTTATATAAATGATGTTCAGTGGTCTGGCAGGGCAATTGGCAGGATATAAGTAAAGTAGAAGCTCAGATTCTGGAAGTTGTTGTTTTAATAATTGATGGCTTTTGGATGTGACTGAAGGAGTTTCTGTGGAAAATATAAAATACAGGTCAAGGAGATTGGAGTGAAGAACACAGGGTGATTTGCAGAGTCTGTTACTTCCCTCTGGATCACTTAGGTGATCTTTATGGTGATCTTAAGTTTAATATGAAAGGTATAAAGGAAAGATCCTCTGAGAAAATAGTAATAGCATGATATTGATGATAATACCAATAGCATTTATTGATTGATAATTATATGCAAGCACTGTTGTATTACTCAATTGTCTTTACGATGTTTAAACAAACAAACAAACAAACGTAATGTTTAAAACAATAAAAAATCACACTAAGAATCTCAGAAATAAGGCAAAGGGACTTTAATCACTTTAGATCAAAGTATCTAAAATGAAGAGAAGCAATAACTTCTGTCTATTTATCTCACCAAATAAAGTCTTGACACTCAGTACGGCATATAAGACCCTTGGCATTACCTGGTTGTCTCCTTTCTGTACCTTCTTAATTTCTCTAATCTCTATAACACAGTTTTACTATTACAGATTTTGATAGTAGTTCTTAGACTCACAGTGTGCAGCCTGTTCCCAGTGTCCAGTGGACTTTCCATTCCCCTTTTATTAACCTGCCAAGAACTACGTTGTCCTTACTTTAAATACTGTGATGGGTTATTGTTTCTTCTGTGAAACCTTTTCTGCAGAACAGTCAGGACAGCAAGGGCAGCAAGTCCTAACACTAGAAAAACTTAGGATTAAACCATATCTTTTTTGTTCCCATCCTGATATCTTTTTTTATTATTATTATTTTAAATATAAATTTATTTATTTTAATTGGAGGCTAATTATGTTACAATACTGTATTGGTTTTATTATTCATATCAGTCAGTTCAGTTGCTCAGTCGTGTCCAACTCTTTGTGACCCCATGAATCGCAGCACACAAGGCCTCCCTGTCCATCACCAACTCCCAGAGTTCACTCAGACTCACATCCAATGAGTCAGTGATGCCATCCAGACATCTCATCCTCTGTAGTCCCCTTCTCCTGCCCCCAATCCCTCCCAGCATCACAGTCTTTTCCAATGAGTCATCTCTTCCCATGAGGTGGCCAAAGTACTGGAGTTTCAGCTTTAGCATCATTCCTTCCAAGAAATCCCAGGGCTGATCTCCTTTAGAATGGACTGGTTGAATCGCCTTGCAGTCCAAGGGACTCTCAAGAGTCTTCTCCAACATCACAGTTCAAAAGCATCAATTCTTCGCCCCTCAGCCTTCTTCACAGTCCAACTCTCACATCCATAGACGATCACAGGAAAAACCATTGCCTTGACTAGACGAACCTTTGTTGGCAAAGTAATGTCTCTGCTTTTCAATATGCTATCTAGGTTGGTCATAACCTTCCTTCCAAGGAGTAAGCGACTTTTAATATCATGGCTGCAGTCACCATCTGCACTGATTTTGGAGTCCAGAAAAATAAAGTCTGACACTGTTTCCACTGTTTCCCCATCTATTTCCTGTGAAGTGATGGGACTGGATGCCATGATCTTCGTTTTCTGAATATTGAGCTTTAAGCCAACATTTTCACTCTCCACTTTCACTTTCATCAAGAGGCTTTTGAGTTCCTCTTCACTTTCTGCCATAAGGGTGGTGTCAACCGCATATCTGAGGTTATTGATATTTCCCCTGGTAACCTTGATTCCAGTTTGTGATTCTTCCAGTCCAGTGTTTCTCATATGTACTCTGCATATAAGTTGAATAAGCAGGGTGACAATATACAGCCTTGACGTACTCCTTTTCCTATTTGGAACCAGTCTGTTGTTCCATGTCCAGTTCTAACTGTTGCTTCCTGACCTGCATACAAATTTCTCAAGAGGCAGATCAGGTGGTCTGGTATTCCCATCACTTTCAGAATTTTCCACAGTTTATTGGGCTCCACACAGTCAAAGTCTTTGGCATAGTCAATAAAGCAGAAATAGATGCTTTTCTGGAACTCTCTTGCTTTTTCCATGATCCAGTGGATGTTGGCAATTTGATCTCTGGTTCCTCTGCATTTTCTGAAATGAACTTGAACATCAAGAAGTTCATGGTTCATGTATTGCTGAAGCCTGGCTTGGAGAATTTTGAGCATTACTTTACTAGCCTGTGAGATGAGTGCAATTGTGCGGTAGTGTGAGCATTCTTTGGCATTGCCTTTCTTTGGGATTGGAATGAAAACAGACCTTTCCAGTCCTGTGGCCACTGCTGAGTTTTCCAAATTTGCTAGCATATTGAGTGTAGCACTTTCACAGCATCATCTTTCAGAATTTGAAATAGCTCAACTGGAATTCCATCACTTCCACTAGCTTTGTTCGTAGTGATGCTTTCTAAGGCCCACTTGACTTCACATTCCAGGATGTCTGGCTCTAGGTCAGTGATCACGCCATCGTGATTATCTGGGTTGTGAAGATCTTTTTTGTACAGTTCTGTTTGTTCTTGCCACCTATTCTTAATATCTTCTGCTTCTCCATACCATTTCTGTCCTTTATCGAGCCCATCTTTGCATGAAATGTTTCCTTGGTATCTCTAATTTTCTTGAAGAGATCTCTAGTCTTTCCCATTCTGTTGTTTTCCTCTATTTCTTTGCATTGATTGCTGAAGAAGGCTTTCTTATCTCTTCTTGCTATTCTTTGGAACTCTGCATTCAGATGCTTATATCTTTATTTTTCTCCTTTGCTTTTTGCTTCTCTTATTTTCACAGCTATTTGTAAGGCCTCCCCAGACAGCCATTTTGCTTTTTTGCATTTCTTTTCCATGGGGATGGTCTTGATCCCTGTCTCCTGTACAATGTCACGAACCTCAGTCCATAGTTCATCAGGCACTCTATCTATCAGATCTAGGCCCTTAAATCTATTTCTCACTTCCACTGTATAATCATAAGGATTTGATTTTGGTCATACCTGAATGGTCTAGTGGTTTTCCCTACTTTCTTCAATTTCAGTCTGAATTTGGTAATAAGGAGTTCATGATCTGAGCCACAGTCAGCTCCCGGTCTTGTTTTTGTTGACTGTATAGCACTTCTCCATCTTTGGCTGCAAAGAATATAATCAGTCTGATTTTGGTATTGACCATCTGGTTAGGTCCATGTGTAGAGTCTTCTCTTGTGTTGTTGGAAGAGACTGTTTGTTATGACCAGTGCATTTTCTTGGCAAAACTCTATTAGTCTTTGCCCTGCTTCATTCCGTATTCCAAGGCCAAATTTTCCTGTTACTCCAGGTGTTTCTTGACTTCCTACTTTTGCATTCCAGTCCCCTATAATGAAAAGAACATCTTTTTTGGGTGTTAGTTCTAAAAGGTCTTGTAGGTCTTCATAGACCGTTCAACTTCAGCTTCTTCAGCGTTACTGGTTGGGGCATAGACTTGGATTACTGTGATATTGAATGGTTTGCCTTGGAAACGAACAGAGATCATTCTGTTGTTTTTGAGATTGCATCCAAGTACTGCATTTCAGACTCTTTTGTTGACCATGATGGCTACTCCATTTCTTCTAAGGGATTCCTGCCTGCAGTAGTAGATATAGTCATCATCTGAGTTAAATTCACCCATTCCAGTCCATTTTAGTTTGCTGATTCCTAGAATGTCGACATTCATTCTTGCCATCTCTTGTTTGACCACTTGCAATTTGCCTTGATTCATGGACCTGACATTCCAGGTTCCTATGCAATATTGCTCTTTACAGCATTGGACCTTGCTTCTATCACCAATCACATCCACAGCTGTGTATTGTTTTGCTTTGGCTCCATCCCTTCATTATTTCTGGAGTTATTTCTCCACTGATCTCCAGTAGCATATTGGGCACCTACTGACCTGGGGAGTTCCTCTTTCACTATCCTATCATTTTGCCTTTTCATACAGTTCATTCCAATCCAAAGAAAGCCAATGCCAAAGAATGCTCAAACTACAATTGCACTCATCTCACATGCTAGTAAAGAAATGCTCAAAATTCTCCAAGCCAGGCTTAGGCAATATGTGAACCGTGAACTTCCTGATGTTCAAGCTGGTTTTAGAAAAGGCAGAGGAACCAGAGATCAAATTGCCAACATCCGCTGGATCATGGAAAAAGCAAGAGAGTTCCATAAAAACACCAATTTCTGCTTTATTGACTATGCCAAAGCCTTTGACTGTGTGGATCACAATAAACTGTGGAAAATTCTGAAAGAGATGGGAATACCAGACCACCTGATCTGCCTCTTGAGAAATTTGTATGCAGGTCAGGAAGCAACAGTTAGAACTGGACATGGAAAAACAGACTGGTTCCAAATAGGAAAAGGAGTTATTTAACTTATATGCAGAGTACATAATAAGAAATGCTGGACTGGAAGAATCACAAGCTGGAATCAAAATTGCCGGGAGAAATATCAATAACCTCAGATATGCAGATGACACCACCCTTATGGCAGAAAGTGAAGAGGAACTCAAAAGCCTCTTGATGAAAGTGAAAGTGGAGAGTGAAAAAGTTCGCTTAAAGCTCAATATTCAGAAAACGAAGATCATGGCATCCAGTCCCATCACTTCATGGGAAATAGATGGGGAAACAGTGGAAACAGTGTCAGACTTTATTTTGGGGGGCTCCAACATCACTGCATTGGTGACTGCAGCCATGAAATTAAAAGACACTTACTCCTTGGAAGGAAAGTTATGACCAACCTAGAAAGCATATTCAAAAGCAGAGACATTACTTTGCCAACAAAGGTTTGTCTAGTCAAGGCTGTGGTTTTTCCTGTGGTCATGTATGGATGTGAGAGTTGGACTGTGAAGAAGGCTGAGGGCCGAAGAATTGATGCTTTTGAACTGTGATGTTGGAGAAGACTCTTGAGAGTCCCTTGGACTGCATGGAGATTCAACCAGTCCATTCTAAAGGAGATCGGCCCTGAGATTTCTTTGGAAGGAATGATGCTAAAGCTGAAAGTCTAGTACTTTGGCCACCTCATGGGAAGAGATGACTCATTGGAAAAGACTCTGATGCTGGAAGGGATTGGGGGCAGGAGGAGAAGGGGATGACAGAGGATCAGATGTCTGGATGGCATCACTGACTCGATGGATGTGAGTCTGAGTGACCTCTGGGAGTTGGTGATGGACAGGGAGGCCTTGTGTGCTGCGATTCATGGGGTCACAAAGAGTCGGACACGACTGAGGAACTGAACTGAACTGAACTGTACTCTTCATGGGGTTCTCAAGGCAAGAATACTGAAGTGGTTTGCCATTCCCTTCTCCAGTGGACCACATTCTATCAGATATCTCCACCATGACCAGCCCATCTTGGGTTGCCCCACAGGCATGACTTAGTTTCATTGAGTTAGACAAGGCTGTGGTCTTAGTGTGATTAGATTGACTAGTTTTCTGTGAGTATGGTTTCAGTGTGTCTGCCCTCTGATGCCGTCTTGCAACACTTATCATCTTACCTGCATTTGTCTTACCTTGGGCATGGGGGATCTCTTCACGGCTGCTCCAGCAATGTGCAGCCGTTGTTCCTTACCTTGGACACGGGGTATCTGAATTCATTCATTATATGAATAATAATGATATTATTCATATAATGTGTGTAAAATTGAGGTACCCAATGTATTGATTTGATGCATTTATATGTTGCCATATGATCACCATGGTAGCATTAGCTAACACCTCCATCATGTCATGTAATTATCATTTTTTGGTGGTAAGGTCAATTAAGATCTAAACATCTTTCCAAAAAAGACATACAGATGGCCAAAAGACACATGAAAAGATGCTCAGCGTCATTAATTATTAGAGAAATGTACATCAAAACTACAATGAGGTATTAGCTCATGCTGGTCAGACTAGCCATCATTAAAAATTCTACAAACATTTAATGCTGAAGATGATATGGAGAAAAGGGAACCCTCCTACATTGCTGGTAGGAATGTAAATTGGTACAGCTACTATGGAGAGAAGTACAGAGGTTCTTTAGAAAACTAAAAATAGAACTACCCTATTACCCAGTAATCCTGCTACTAGGAATATACCTAGAGAAAAGCATAATTAAAAAAGACACATGCACCCCAATGTTCATTGCAGCTTTTGTTTGTAGAAAGATGCTGAATTTCAGATGTTAAAGGAAGGAAAATTTGATGTATATCTTATGACAACATCATGTGGATATCACTCTATAATATATCCTTATTAAACATTTTTATATTTTGTTTATTGTAGATATTATATTAATTTTTAGTTTTATAAAATATTGCATTGAAATATTATCTTGGTTACTGAGTTTTCTAATATTCTTTTAAGTGGTATGCTTTAGAGAAGTGCCTTACCCTCCTCACCCCAGTCATGCAAGTTAAAAAGTAGTCACCCTCTCCCTTTTCTTTTGTACAAAATTATAACATTACACATAGTGCACGATGATGTTTACATATCATTAAGCATTGTTTCTACTAATTTAATCTCCAGAAAATGAAAACGACATCATATACGCAAGCCTAAGACAGAGAATATTGTTTTCCCCATTGCACAGATGTGAACACTGATGTTTGAGGGTGATACGTAATTATCCAACACTGTGCACTCGTGAGTCTTGGACCAGGGATGTGAAACCTAATCTCTCTAACCACAAATCCTCACTTTAAACAGAATGGGCTTCCCAGGTGGCGCTAGTAATGAAGAATCGCCTGCCAACACAAGAGACCCAAAAGATGAGGGTTCAATCCCGGTGTCAGGAGATCCCCTGGAGAAGGAAATGGCAACCTGCTCCACAGACTACTACAGTGAACATATTTTTAGCCTCTGGAAATCCCTGAAGAAAGGACATGATCATGGTTGACTGTTTCTGCAGTTGAAAAAGGTTGTGGACTCTTTTCCCAAATAAGAAAGTTGAACTGATTTGCTGCTGGTGGTGCTGCTGCTGCTAAGTCTCTTCAGTCGTGTCGGACTCTGTGCGACCCCATAGACGGCAGCCCACCAGGCTCCCCCGTCCCTGGGATTCTCCAGGCAAGAACACTGGAGTGGGTTGCCATTTCCTTCTCCAATGCATGAAAATGAAAAGTGAAAGTGAAGTCGCTCAGTCATGTCCGACTCCTAGCGACCCCATGGACTGTAGCCCACCAGTCCCCTCCATCCATGGGATTTTCCAGGCAAGAGTACTGGAGTGGGGTGCCATTGCCTTCTCTGAACTGATTTGAAGAACTGTGAAATTAGTTCTTACAGAGAAACTTAAAGGTCAGCTTCCCAAAAAGATTTTCCTTCTTCAAAGTTATGACCATAGTTTTGAGCTCTTACATTCCATGTTCCCTAGAATGGCTGCTGCCTCTTAGGTACTGAAGAGACATTTAACAGAAATCAATATGCACTTGTAACTGTCACTGAAAAGGGAAGGCAGATTCTAGTTTCCCAATATTTCAGAGTAACTTTCTCCTGCAAAATGATTAGGTCTGTGTGACTTTCTGGTCAACCTGACTTCAAATAAAGTTATTTCAATAGACAGTGAAAGTCCTCCTAGCTCACAGACAAGAAAGACCTTAATTAAAATCAATAAAGAAAAAAAAAATCTGTAAAAACAATTAAGCGCTGAGGTTGACTCCTTTTAATTTGGGGTCTGAAGGTCTTCTTGGGAAATTACTGAATCATTGGGATGATTTAATTTGGCTGCCTTGAATTAACTTGTGGTGTACTAGATAGAAGGGGTCTTTCAGATATCATGTAGACACATTGCAGGAATGGTATAAACCCTAAAAGAAAACAAAACATTTAAAAAGTCAGCTGAGCAGAGGAGCCAGCTGTCTTCTGGAATAGATTCTTTCAGTTGGCATATTTTATGAGCTGTTTGTTCCACAAAATGTTTAGAAATTCAAGTGTTAATAGAAATTTTATTATAAGAAGGGTCTATGAAGTGAGTGAAGTCACTCAGTCGTGTTTGATTCTTTTAGACCCCATGGACTGTAGTCCACCAGGCTCCTCTGTCCATGGGATTTTCCAGGTGACAGTACTGTAGTGGGTTGCCATTTCCTTCTCTAGGGGATCTTTCCAACCCAGGGGTCGAACCCAGGTCTCCTGCATTTCAAGCAGACGCTTTATCATCTGAGCCACCAGGGAAGTCTAAGGTCTATGCTTCACACTTTTTCTAGAATTCAGAAATCTTATTTTTTTTTTTTATAGATAGAAAAAAAAAGGGTCTATACTTCACACTTTTTCTAGAATTCGGAAAAAGTTTATTTCTGAAAAAAAAGGTCTTATTTCTTTATTTAATGAAATAAGTCAGTGAGCAAAATAGATTAGGGGTGGCTATGTGACTCAACTCAGTCCAAAACTTAACGATAAACAAAAATCAGACCTAAAGCTTTATGTTTAAATGATTAGAGAAATATAAGTTCTCTCTCTCTCTCTCTTTTAATGAACTGGAACCAAAAGAATGTGAGCCTGAATTCATCATGTGAAGAGAGGGGGGAAAAAAAATGGAGAGAAGCCAAAACTTGATATTATTCGGACTCCTGGATCAAATTCATTATGGAGCCTATACCTAAGTTTTTTTTTAATTGTTTTTTAATGTGGACCATTTTTTAAAGTCTTTATTGAACTTGTTACAATATCACTTCTGTTTCATGTTTCGGTTTCTTGGCCGAGAGGCATGTCGGATCTTAACTCCCAGATCAGGAGTCAAACCCTCAGCCCCGGCACTGGAAGGTGGAGTCTTAACCACTGGAGGGACGTCTCCTACAGTTAAGCTTTTTAGCATTGCCGCTCTTCTACATGGTGCAGTTGGGACTGGTTTCCTCCTGTTTGTAAGCAGTAAAGTAAATATTTGTGAGGAACCTCATTTTCTCTCACATGACTTTCAGGTAAGTGATACCATTTCATGAAAGAAATGTAACCCTTCACTCAGGTTATATTAATAGAAAGCAGTTAATTCTCATTTTTTTTTTTTTAGAAAGCTTTCTTTGTGAGCAATATTTTTCTGGCTCCTAAAGATATTTGATCTATTTGGAGAGTTTTCTGATTTACCTCAAATTTACATATGAAGAAACACTGGATATTTTTTTTTCAAAAATCCAGCCTTTAAATTTTATCAGACTTTCCCTCCTCTGAATGTGTGATTTAAGCAAATAGGGTGTCATAAAACAGGTTGTAATCTGTGATTTCATGATCTGTTAGATAGGACTGCTCTTCCTGTGGTCAACGGATGGCAGTTACAGACAGATGAAGAGTAAATAATGAAAACCACCATTATAAAATGATTTCAGGATAGCCATGGTTGACTAGTGGATGAAGAACAGAACACTGAAAAAATTAGTTCAGATAATCTAAAATATCATTATCGAATCAATATGACCTGATTTCTGTAATTAATTTCTTAAACCTGTGAACTGCTGTCGAGTGAGTCACTGCTGTACTACCAGTAACATGGATTGTTTCTGCTAATTAAATCCATCCTCAAAATGTTTATTTAGAGAGTAAAAAATGAGAGACAGAGAAACAGACAAACTAATGATATCCAGTTGTGTGAATTTTCACTTCTCTGGTTGAGTCGGTCTCATGCAGACGTAAGTATTTACGAAACCCATGTCCAGATACTTGGTTAATGATGAACTTGCTCTGCAATTCTTTAACTCCCTTTGGCTTTTCTTTCCCCATCTGTAATGGGTGACACCTCCCCCACTGAGTCACTTTTGACTTTAAATTATGAAACCATGCCAAAACTCTTTGCAAAAATAAAGTGTTCTATATGTGATTCATAATCAAAATAATGATGTTAACCTCTACAGGGTCTCCTAAAAATAATTATGCTTATAGAGTCCAAATCAGTACAGCTGGCTTGGATTCCATATTTAAACCCACATTAAGTTATATGCATTTGATCAAGTAAACCCAGCTTAAAGGCAATAGACAAGCTATAGGAGAGATGGGGTATATAGTTATGAAGAGAACAAGTAGAAAGAGTCAGAATGTGTTTTTTTGTTTTTTTTTTTGTAATTTGTATACATGAACACAGGTAATTTCCCAAAGCAGGGAAGCAATTCCTTGTTAAAGAGAGAGAGAGAGAGTTGGTAAAACCAGGTGGGTTAATGTCCTTTGGAAAAACAATGGTAATAATTTCCATTTGAGGGTATTGTCTGCACCAGAAACTAGCTAAGCTATGCACATGCATTTTCCCAATTATTTCATATAACAACTTAGGAGTTGTGTTTTATTATTAAATTCCACATTTTACCAAAACAGAAATGGAACCATTAAGATGTTAACTAGTTTTACCAGGATTACAAATTTGTGACAAAATAGGTATTTATACCAAGGTATACAGGGTACAACATATAAAAGGAAGCACCATATCCCCCATTTATGAGGCCATGTTTACCTAAAAGGAGCATTCTGATCATGCTGGAGATGAGCAACATAATGTATGACCTTATTTGTAAATTTAAAGTAGTTCATAGACTAAAGTTTTACTTTTATTTTCTTCTTTTCTTCTTTATCCTATCAATCCTTACTATGATCAAGGGAAGAAATGACCATCAGAATCAGGTAAAAGATCCCCGCCCCCCAAAACCTAATTACATGAAGGTGTGGCTGAAGATTGCAACAGGGTTCCAAGAAAGCCCCAGGATCGTTCATGGGTACTGATTGTATCAGTCAGAACTTCCAATTGTCACTGACAATTGGAATATAATAAGATAAAGCAATGTGAAAGTTTGGACACTTATTTGATGACATAACTGATAATTCCAAGACTAGATATAGTTGCAGGCACAGCTAGAATCCAAAATTGAAATGACCACAAAGTCTTTCACCATCTTCCCGAGCACACATCCACCCATTTTCAGTTTGGCTTACTTTGTGTAGGTCTCTTTCTTTTGAGGAGACAACCAGCACCCTCAGGATCTGAGCTCTAACAGGTGCAGCAGACCAAAGTTCATTTTTCTTGCCTGTGGTTGTGGGTCAATTTCAGGTAAGGAGTATAAGTGACTTGCTTGGAGCACACGTCCAAACTATGGACCAATCAATTCCACCATCAGATGCAGTCTGGGGATGTACATACCCACAAACATCTGTTCCCCATTCTAACCTCCTAATCTTAAATGGGGGGAAAGGATACAGAGAAGTTCAGTTCAGTTCTGTTGCTCAGTCATGTCCAACTCTTTGCGACCCCATGAACTGCAGCACGCCAGGCCTCCCTATCCATCACCAACTCCCAGAGTTTACCCAAACCCATGTCCATTTAGTCTGTGATGCCATCCAACCATCTAACCCTCTGTTGTCCCCTTCTCCTCCTGCCCTCAATCTTTCCCAGCATCAGGGTCTTTTCAAATGAGTCAGATCTGGGTGGCAAATATTCAGTAGAGAAACTGTTGTTTACCTATGTGCCATATATAATATCTGAAGAAGGAAATGGCAACCCACTCCAGTACTCTTGCCCGGAGAATCCCAGGGACGGGGGAGCCTGGTGGGCTGCCGTCAATGGGGTTGCACAGAGTTGGACACGACTGAAGCAACTTAACAGCAGCAGCAGCATGTATAATATCTTATTTTGCCCCACAAACTTCTAGTGAAGTAGTGATTTTATCCTTATTTTAGAAAAATTGAGGTTCAGGGATTATAAACATTTGGCCCATTTTTACACGTGTCATCTCCAACACATGTACATGCTCTGAGCCACAATATATTAAGCCTCTAGGAAAGACTGATGTTGCTTACCTATCAAAGATGCAAGTATTTTTATTCCTCTATGCCAAAGATGTGAAAATATAATAAGCCATTCTGAATACCTAGAAATGTGGAAAATCCCCCTTTTCTTTTAAATATGATCCAGGTTTTCCAAAACTTTCTGAAGAGCCAGACTTACCCGTAAGGAGATGGAAACTGGATCTACCTAGGGCTTCCCAAACTGATGGAAATCTATGTGCTGCTTCATTATCACATAGGGGAAGCTTATACTGTTCATCATCCCTGTTTCTATTTCTATCACCAACATAATTGAGGCTGATTAAGTTAGACATATTGGCTTGCAAACTTTTTAAAAAAGGAGCTCTACTATAGAGGGCAGAGGTTAAGCTAAAGGATGCACTGTAGGCTTTTCTTTATACCTTTTCTACCCATCTTTGACCCAGCAATAGAAACTTCTCTCTACTACAGGTTTACAGGAATATGGAATCCTCTGAAGCAGAAGTAGTGAATGTGATGGAATGAGTCCCACCACCCACTCTCTGGCTATGAATGGTTCTGTTTATCTTTATCCCCCCACCCACCCCCTGGCTATAAATGGTTCTGTTTATCTGTTTATCCCACTGTTTATCTTAGGAAAGCAGAGAATAAAAGGGACAAAGTTTCACCCCTTCAGTTCAGTTCAGTTCAGTTCAGTTGTTCAGTCATGTCCGACTCATTGCGACCCCATGAATCGCAACACGCCATGCCTCCCTGTCCATCACCAACTCCCGGAGTTCACTCAGACTCACGTCCATCAAGCCAGTGATGCCATCCAGCCATCTCATCCTCTGTCGTCCCCTTCTCCTCTTGCCCCCAGTCGCTCCCAGCATCAGAGTCTTTTCCAACGAATCAACTCTTCACATGAGGTGGCCAAAGTACTGGAGTTTCAGCATTAGCATCATTCCTTCCAAAGAAATCCCAGGGCTGACCTCCTTCAGAATGGACTGGTTGGATCTCCTTGCAGTCCAAGGGACTCTCAAGAGTCTTCTCCAACACCACAGTTCAAAAGCATCCATTCTTCAGTGCTCAGCTTTCTTGACAATCCAACTCTCACATCCATACATGACCACTGGAAAAACAATAGCCTTGACTAGACTGACCTTTGTTGGCAAAGTAATGTCTCTGCTTTTGAATATGCTATCTAGGTTGGTCATAACTTTCCTTCCAAGGAGTAAGCGTCTTTTAATTTCATGGCTGCATTCACCATCTGCAGTGATTTTGGAGCCCAGAAAAATAAAGCCTGACACTGTTTCCACTGTGATGAGACCAGATGCCATGATCTTCGTTTTCTGAATGTTGAGCTTTAAGCCAACTTTTTTACTCTCCTCTTTCACTTTCAACAAGAGGCTTTTTAGTTCCTCTTCACTATCTGCCATAAGGGTGGTGTCATCTGCATTTCTGAGGTTATTGATATTTCTCCCGGCAATCTTGATTCCAGCTTGTGCTTCTTCCAGTCCAGAGTTTCTCATGATGTACTCTGCATAGAAGTTAAATAAGCAGGGTGACAATATACAGCCTTGACGTACTCCTTTTCCTATTTGGAACCAGTCTGTTGTTCCATGTCCAGTTCTAACTGTTGCTTCCTGACCTGCATACATATTTCTCAAGAGGCAGGTCAGGTGGTTGGTATTCCCATCTCTTTCAGAATTTTCCAGTTTATTGTGATCTGCACAGTCAAAGGATTTGGCAGTCAATAAAGCAGAAATAGATGTTTTTCTGGAACTCTCTTGCTTTTTCCATGATTCAGGGGATGTTGGCAATTTGATCTCTGGTTCCTCTGCCTTTTCTAAAACCAGCTTGAACATCAGGAAGTTCACGGTTCACATATTGCTGAAGCCTGGCTTGGAGAATTTTGAGCATTACTTTACTAGCATGTGAGATGAGTGCAACTGTGCAGTAGTTTGAGCATTCTTTGGCATTGCCTTTCTTTGGGATTGGAATGAAAACTGACCTTTTCCAGTCCTGTGGCCACTGCTGAATTTTCCAAATTTGCTGGCATATTGAGTGTAGCACTTTCACAGCATCATCTTTCAGGATTTGGAATGGCTCAACTGGAATTCTATCACCTCCACTAGCTTTGTTCATAGTGATGCTTTCTAAGGCCCACTTGACTTCACATTCCAGGATGTCTGGCTCTAGGTCAGTGATCATACCATCATGATTATCTGGGTCATGAAGATCTTTTTTGTACAGTTCTTCTGTGTATTCTTGCCACATCTTCTTAATATCTTCTGCTTCTGTTAGATCCATACCATTTCTGTTTTTTTTTTTTGCCCCTTCAGAAGACCGCATTTGTCTACCCCAGGCTGTTTGACCTAGGGCAGTATTTGGTGGCATTTCTCTTAGTTTATGTTATATCTACTTCACTTACTAATGCTTTGTTATGTTTTCAATGACTTCCTTTTAAATACTTTTGTTCTGTTCTAAGTTTTCTTTAAAAATTTTCCTCTAGACTCTAATATTCACCCTCTTTGGCTTATATGTAAAGGGTGGATATATTTATTTACACAAGATATTGTAGGGCATGTATTATTGTATTTTAAAAAACAATACCCAAGAGAAGCTTATACATGAGTCATCTTATAAGCTCACATAACCAAAAGAACAGTGTAGTGAAAAAAATAATACCACTGTGAGGTTGTATCATGGGTAGAGGCAACAGGTGATGACCCTGAGATATTTAGGAGCACCTTGACATCTTAATTTTGCAAACATATCATTTTAAAAGGGGGCTTACCCGGTGGCTCAGTAGGTAAAAGAATCTGCCTACAATGAGGAGATCCAGGAGACGTGGCTTCGATCCCTGGGCCAGAAGATTCTCCAAGACAAGGAAATGGCAACCCACTCCAGTGTTCTTGCCTGAAAAATCCATGGACAGAGGAGTCTGCTGGGCTACAGTCCAAAGGGTCTCAAAGAGTCGGATATGACTGAGCGACTGAGCACGTGAGCACATGACATCATTTTTCACAGAAACTCAGTACAGAGATTCTAGAAGAGACCTCATAGGATAGGGTGAATATCTACAAGTTTCAGTGTATTAACAGAACGATGTGGGAGGTGATAATATCCGAATATCAAGCTAAATCCTAATCATGGCATTAAATGACTGAATCCGTCCTTGTCTGATACTGGAGTTAGTTTCCAGCACTTCTGAGAGCTATGAACCCTTAAAGTGTTATAGTCGGTAAATGCTGTACTTCTCGAGATGAGACCAAGGACCATTGGGTGGGCAATGAAGATGCCAGGAAATCCTTTTTATTAGTCCCCAGGCATTAGGTATTAATTATACTGGGATGATGCCATCTTGATCTCAGCATGAAGGGCACTGTATAAAACAAAGATTAAATTATCTATATGAGGATTACACAAGGATTAGATAAGTATTAATAGTTTCAGCTCCTTTTCTCACCAAAATCTTAGTAAGACTTTTACTACTCATCCTTACAGGGTTTTTTGCACTCAAATAAATTGTTGATTTTGACAAGCACAATAGCTTAGTCAAAAATTATTTACACTCAGTAACTTTATGCCAACAGAAAAATTAAACATCCAAAAATCCACATAAAAAAATAAGGAATCAAAAGTTTGTTTCAGAGGTCACAGCATCACTTTCTTGTTGGAACCAACTTAGATTACTTAGAGAACATAAAATCTCCTTGAAAAGTAGTTTCTTCTTATTTTGCTTGTAAGATACTATTTATTTTTAAGTGCATTTTAATTTTATTATTACATATTTTTGTTTGAAGTTTGCTAGATTGAAGTTTGAGTAAGATATTGAAGCAGGTGAGCATGAGTTTGTCTTCAGTTAAGGAAAGAATGAGGATACTATTTAGGAAATTTTTAATATCTATATAATTTTCTGCTGAATTAACTTGCAAACTATCTTTAAAAGTCCAGAATGGTTTTTTTTATTAATTAATTTATTTTAATTGGAGGCTAATTACTTTACAATATTGTAGTGGGTTTTGCCATACATTGACATGAACCCACCACCGGTGTACATGTGTTCCCCATCCTGAACCCCCCTCCCACCTTCCTCCCATCCCATCCCTCTGGGTCATCCCAGTGCACCATCCCTGAGTGCCTTGTCTCATGCATCGAACCTGGACTGGCGATCTATTTCACATATGATAATATACATGTTTTAATGCTATTCTCTCAAATCATCGCACCCTCGCCCTCTCCCACAGAGTCCAAAAGTCTGTTCTTTACATCTATGTCTCTTTTGCTGTCTCACATATAAGGTCATCCTTACCATCTTTCTAAATTCCATATATATGCATTAGTATACTGTATTGGTGTTTTCCTTTCTGATTTACTTCGCCCTGTATAATAGGCTCCAGTTTCATCCACCTCATTACAACTGATTCAAATGTATTCTCTTTAATAGCTGAGTAATATTCCATTATGTATATATACCACGGCTTTCTTATCCATTCATCTGCCAATGGCTATCTAGGGTGCTTCCATGTCCTAGCTATTGTAAACAATGCTATGATGAACATTGGGGTACACGTGTCTCTTTCAGTTCTGGTTTCCTCAGTGTGTATGCCCAACAGTGGGATTGCTGGGTCGTATGCCAGTCCTATTTCTGATTTTTTAAGGAATCTCCACACTGTTCTCCATAGTGGCTATACTAGTTTGCATTCCCACCAACAGTGTAAGAGGGTTCCCTTTTCTTCACACCCTTTCCAGCATTTATTGTTTGTAGACTTTTTGATAGCAGCCATTCTGATTGACATGAGATGGTACCTCATTGTGGTTTTCATTTGCATTTCTCTGGTAATGAGTGATGTTGATCATCTTTTCATGTGTTTGTTAGCCATTTGTATGTCTTCTTTGGAGAAATGTCTGTTTAGTTTCTTTGGCCCATTTTTTCATAGGGTTATTTATTTTTCTGGAATTGAGCTGCAGGAGCTGCTTATATATTTTTGAGATTAATTCTTTGTCCATTGGTTCGTTTGCTATTATTTTCTTCCATTCTGAAGGCTGTCTTTTCACCTTGCTTATAGTTTCCTTCATTGTGCAAAAGCTTTTAAGTAGGTCCCATTTGTTTATTTTTGCTTTTATTTCCATTTCTCTGGGAGGTGGGTCATAGAAGATCCTGCTGTAATTTATGTTAGATAGTGTTTTGCCTATGTTTTCCTCTAGGAGTTTTATAGTTTCTGGTCTTACGTTTAGATCTTTAATTCACTTTGACTTTATTTTTGATATTGATGACAATATCTATCTATCCATCTGTCTAACTGTTAGGAACATTTACGTTTACTCTGGTTTCCATTGCTAGTTTGAAACATTGTTGATTCTCTTTCTGAATAATAGTAGAGATATTGAAATGGGAAGGCAACAAGAGAAATGTGAATAATTTTTTCTGAGACTTTGTTAGCAGTATAAAATCTACCACTAATATCTTGCATGGAGATGCTTCCAGTCACCATACTTCAGGAAGTATATAACTGCTGTCAAAGAAATTTAGGCTACCTCATCCAAAAACAAAGTAAGGCTTCCAAGTCATATTATGGAAAAAAGACTGAGAAAAGTTACCTTATTCTCACTGGGTAAATGATGTGTCCATAACGATCTAACCTCAGTTCAAAACACTGCACTTGAGTTGATGAACATTCACTTAAGCAACATCTCGCACATAAAACAGATCCACACAAGAAACCATAACCTTGAAATGAGGACTTTAGTCAACTTAAAAAAAATAAATAGTAAATGCTACACTCCAAACCCTTCTGAATGAGCAGGGGAGATATCGAGATGAGAGCTGTTAAATGAGGATTTACAGTGCAAAGAGGGAGATTAAGGGAAAAAACAACTTTAGAAAGTTATAGCAACAGTATTGGGGATAGCTTTTTAGTTAATCATTGGAGATTAGAACCTGGGTGCGTCAGTCCACAACACCTGTCTAACTGGTGAGTTACCTTTATTGAGAAAAGTCTCTTTTATATGACTGTGGACCTCCAAGCCTCCCATGTCATCTTTTGCATCCAAAAGATGCTCACTAGTGCATACTTATTGATGGGTGGATTTAGCTTTAAATGTATCAGAAGACAATATTTAGCATTCAAGATTGTGTGGAATTTCTAATAATGCCTACATTAAGATGCTTCATGAATAATATTCTTGTAAAATATTTGATTAACAGTGTGCAAGTGTCATAGACTTTCTCCTATGTTGCTTCACTTGAACGCCCTGCTGCCTTGTAAAGGCAAGGTAGATCTCTCCCATTGTGCTATACAGAGGGGAAAGAAACGAGATTCTAGGTATAAATAAGTACCCCAAAATGCATAGCTGGTAAAGGGCTAATGAGTAGCGTTTTAATGGAAGAGGAAGTAGACCTGTGCACTTCGGTTATCAGTCTCATAAGTAGGGGGTTTAGTCCTGGAAATCCACTGCACAATTTGTCCTCCCAAAACTGATGAAGAAAGACCAGAGAAGGCCAATTTTTGTACACAGATAAAATAGATAACTTTAGAGGTTTATCTTTGTTCATTCAGTCGGCCCTTCATTTATTTTCAATAATACAGCAAATCACAAGGGAACTATCGTACAAGTCTAAAACTAGAATGTTCTCAATTACTTAATGTGCTCGTCCCCCATCTCACATCCTCGTGCTCTCATCTCCCCTAGAAGTCACTATGATGTTGAATTTTGTGATACAGAAATATATATCACATGTTTAAACCAGCTTTTTCACTTTTCTCTTTCACTTTCATCAAGAGGCTCTTTAGTTCCTCTTCACTTTCTGCCATAAGGGTGGTGTCATCTGCATATCTGAGGTTATTGATATTTCTCCCGGCAATCTTGATTCCAGCTTGTGCTTGTTCCAGCCCAGCATTTCTCATGATGTACTCTGCATAGAAGTTAAATAAGCAGGGTGACAATATACAGCCTTGATGTACTCCTTTCCCTATTTGGAACCAGTCTGTTGTTCCATGTCCAGTTCTAACTGTTGCTTCTTGACCTGCATGCAGGTTTCTCAGGAGGTGGGCAAGATGGTCTGGTGCTCCCATCTCTTTAAGCATTTTCCGTATACACATATCTATTTACCATATACACATGCATACACACACATAGGTCAAACTGAGTACAATTTATAAAAATAAAATAAGATTCATTTCTTTTTCTTCAAGTTTTTAAAATTTTAAATTGTTCCAAATTTTGTTACTACAATCTTTCCCTTTTTGTTAGTCACAGTTTATTTATTTTCACTGCTCTATAATATTCCAGCGCAGGGATGTTTCAAAATTTTTAAAATCTGTTTCCCATTAAAAGTCATGTAGTTATTCATTATCTATGATGAATAGAAACACTACAAAGTTTTCTTAAAATACATTTATGTGTATAAGCTAAAATTCATCTTGAGTGTATACTTAGACCTGAACTTGGCAAGTCAGAGGTTATGTGAATGTTCAAATCTATAAGAAAATGCTAAATTTCTGAAGCTGTTATACTGATTAACACTTTGACCAACAATGGTGTGGCATAGCTTTTTGACACTGCTTCTTAACTTTTTCCAATCAAATAATTGTCGAATGGTTTATCATTATGACCTTAATGTTCGTTTTCCTGGATAGTAGTGAGACTGATATTTATTCTTACGGTTATTAAATTCACATTCAAGTCTACTACTGTTAACCTCTTCTGTATTGATACGTGGTAATCCTTTGTTGATTAAATTTGCTGCAGTTATTTTCTTCTGGTTTTTAGGTTATCTTTTCACAATTGTAATGGTATCTTTTGATGAACTGTTCTACTTAATTTTAATATAGTCTTTGTAGGTATGGCCCAGACTTCATGTTTAAGAGATTTTTACTTATCTGGAGATGAGAAAGATATTCATCTATTATTTTTATAAGTTTCATAATTTTCTTTAGGTATTTCAATGCTTAATACATCTGTAATTGGTTTTGTGCCTAATGTTAGCTAGAGATTTGATTTTCAATATAAGCATAATAAATGTTTTATCTAGATTTGTTGAACAAAACATTTTTCCTCAGTAATTTGCTATGCTATTTCTTTACATATATAATTCTTATTATGAGTCTGCTTCTGAGTTCTCTATTTTATTCAGTTCATCAATTTTTTTTTCTCTTCATAAATACCACTTCATTTCAATTACTGGTACTTTGTCATAAGTTTTTGCAGCTGCCCCTCCTAAATCAGCTTTTTCAAAAATATTTTGGATCTTCTTCCCAATTTGCAAGTCTGTACACATTTTCTAAAACAGCATTTCACTGTGAAATATAGCACACTTACAGAAGAGTGCATAAAATATAAATGAGCAGTTGAATAAAATATTATCATTGTAAAGCTAAGAAAAGGAACATGGCCTTCTCCCCAGAGGTCTCCCAACTGCCTCTTCTCAATCACTATCTCCTATTCCCTGAATGTAAACAATTCTACTTTCATTGATAATCACTCACCTGTTATGCTTTCATATTTTATCATTTCAGGATGCACATCTTAGCAATACAGTTTAATTTTTGATTGCTTTTAAATATTGTATTAGTGGAGATAGATATCATTTTCTGTCTTGCTTCTTTTGAGTAACATTATGTTTTGAAAAATTAATCCATGTTGTTACATGCCAGTATTCTTCATTTTTATTTCTATGTAATATTCCATTGCATGAATATATACCACACAACTAATTTGTCTTACAGAAATGTGAGTAGTTTCCAGTTTGAAACAATTAAGAATAACATCTCAATGGATTATTGCAAATATCTTCCTGGAAATACACACACACATTTCTCTAGAGTATAGGACTGAAATTTATGGATCATAAAGAATCCAGTTCAGTTCAGTTCAGTTGCTCAGTCATGTCCGACTCTTTGCGACCCTGTTAATCGAAGCACGCCAGGCCTCCCTGTCCAACACCAACTCCCAGAGTTCACCCAGACTCACGTCCATCGAGTCAGTGATGCCATCCAGCCATCTCATTCTCTGTCGTCCCCTTCTCCTCCTGCCCCCAATCCTTCCCAGCATCAGAATCTTTTCCAATGAGCCAACTCTTCGCATGAGGTGGCCAAAGTACTGGAGTTTCAGCTTTAGCATCATTCCTTCCAAAGAAATCCCAGGGCCGATCTCCTTCAGAATGGACTGGTTGGATCTCCTTGCAGTCCAAGGGCCTCTCTAGAGTCTTCTCCAACACCACAGTTCAAAAGCATCAATTCTTTGGCAGTCAGCCTTCTTCACAGTCCAACTCTCGCATCCATACATGACCACTGGAAAAACCATAGCCTTGACTAGACGAAACTTTGTTGGCGAAGTAATGTCTCTGCTTTTAAATATGCTGTCTAGGTTGGTCATAACTTTCCTTCCAAGGAGTAAGCATCTTTTAATTTCATGGCTGCAGTCACCATCTGCAGTGATTATCATAAGGAATACATAACTTAAAATTTAATAGATAATTGCTGAACTGAATAGGTCAATTTGAATATCCATAAGAAGTATATCAAAGTTCTTGCTACTGCATATTTTTACCAATATCTGATAGTCAACTTTTTGTTTTGTTTTGTTAATATTTTGCTATTCTAGTAGATGAGTAGTGGTAGATCATGATGATTACTAGTAATGCTGAATTAATTTCCATATGATTATATGATTATTGGTCATATAACGTTTCCATAGTTAACACCCATTTTCCCCTACTTGCTCTTTATGTTATTAGTGAGAATTATTTTGTTTTAAATTTCTGTCTCTTGGTTAAATTTATAGGAAATCTCTTCTTCCATTGTAAATTTTCTCTTTTTTTTAACTCTTCTAATGGTGGTCACATTCTCTCATCTTTGTCCACTGACCTTCCTTTTTGTTTTTCACACAAACGGGAACTCTAAATACATAGTCAAATTCATTAAATTTTTTCTCTTGTGATTGGTAGATTTCTGTACTGTTTCATAATCTTTCTATATCTCAAAACATGAGATCATTTTGTATTACAATCTAAAGTTATATATAGTTTTTATACTATACATTTGATGCTCTTTTTTGTAATTGCATTTGTAATCCAGATGAAACTGTCTTGGGTGACAAGGTGGTTGTCAATATTTTTTACCCTCCCTGACCCTGGATGTCAGTTTTTTCCCCAAATGTTGACTAAAAAAAGTGCTTTCTCACTTACTCAGAAATACCGTCTTTCCCTCAAATTAAGTGTCAAGTTGATGTGGTTCTGTTTGTATTTCATGTCTTTTGTTTATATGTATGTGTTTACCCTTGCTCCAATAATCTACTAGTTGAATTATAATAACAATACAGATTTCATAAATCCTCTTACCATATTCTTCATCTTCTAGAGAATTTCATCTATTGGTTGTCTGCATCTCCTATAATGTTTAAAATCACTTATCAGTTTTACACATGCACACATACTTCTGCGTGTGTGTGAGCTTGAAGTCACTTCAGCTGTGTCCAACACTTTGATACCTTATGGACTGTAGCTTGCCACGCTCCTCTGCCTTGGGTTTCTCCAGGCAAGAATACTGGATTGGGTTACCATTTCCTCCTCCAGAGGATCTTCCCAACCTAAGGATCGAACCCACGTCTCTTACATCTCCTGCATTGCCAAACAGGTTCTTTTACCATTAGTGCCACCTGGGAAGCCCAAGTTTGTTTTGATTACAACAGTAATAGAACTAAGAACAATCTGTGGGAATATGACACTCTACTTTGTTTATTCTTCTTGCTCATGAATATGGTGCTTATGCTTTATTATTCCCAGGATTTTTAAGAGTCTCCTAGGTAGTGATCTTAGAATCATTTTATAATGATTTAATTTTACATAGAAATAGCTCAAAGATTTATCTCTAGACTTTCTTTCTATTTGGAAAGTCATTGTAAATGATACTTCTTCAGATTTTATGTTTGGTTACTGTAAAGAATTGATAAATATACTTTTTAGAATAACAAATTTGTATTCATAGTTTGAATGGCCTTGTTGCATGGACCATTCATAGTTGGACATGAACTTGGGAGGTAGTGGGGAACAAGGAAGGCTGGCACACTGCAGTCCATGGGGCTGCAAAGAGTCGGACATGACCTAGCAGCTGAACTACAACAACAGCATTCAGTAAATTCTTTATTGATTTTGATTAATATTATATTAAATCATTATAGCAAAGGGGTGTGAATAGGTATCTTTGATGTCTAGACTTTCTATGAACATGAGTTATGTTCTTTCTTCATTAGTTCATTCAAATGAGTTTGGATATAATTTTATAATTTTTACATGCAACTGACATAGTTCATACAACTTTTGTCTAAAAATTTTATACTTTTGTGTGTGTGTATATATATATCCCTGTGTACATATATATGTAAATATATTTGTAAATGCTGAAATTGATCTCTCTTTACAAATTGAATTCTCCATTTTTTTGGACAGAGTGTCGATATATAATTGACTTCCATATGTTAAACTCATACCCATACACATTTATAGATTTATAGTATAGATGAAGAGATAGATATAGATATGTATACAAAATATCCTTGCATGTCTAAGATAGATCAAATGTGTTTTTTTTTTCTTCTATTGAGTTTGGACTGCCTGTATTTTTAGACTTTGTGCCTCAATCTTAAATGTGAACAAATAAAATCTTAAAATTACCCTTCTTATATTATTCCTCATTGGATTGGGCATTAAGATATGCTACTCACATGTAATGAACAGGAGAATTTTCTCTTCTCAAAGAATTTTTGTGTTTATTTCTTTCAAATTCATTTATTAATTCATCTATGCTGCATGGGATAATTTTTGAAATAACTACGCAAATTTCTGTGCTTACTTGTGATTTCCATTTCTTCTTCAATTTGTCTTACTAGGATATAAGTATTCCAAATTGTATTTCAGAAAACTTGGGAGAATTCTCTCTTGTTTCTAAAAAAATTGCTTTATCTCTATGATAACCTCTTTTTATTCATAATACTATTGGGGGTTTTTTGGTCTTATTTTGTCTTCAACTGCTTTAGAGCTTTGTCTATTTTACTAAGCATCTGGGCTTCCTGGGTAGCTCAAATGGTAAAGAATCTGCCTGCAGTGCGGGAGATCTAAGTTCGATCCCTGGGTCTGGAAAATCCCCTGGAGAAGGGCATGGCAACCTACTACAGTATTCTTGCTTGGAGAATTCCATGGACAGAGGAGCCTGACAGGCTACAGTCCATGGAGTGGCAAAGTCGGACACGACTAACACACACACAGGCATTTTTTTTTTCCTTTCCCCCACTTTGGTTTTTATTTTATTTTATTTTTAATTTTTGTTTGCTCTAAAGCTTTGTGCTAGAGCTTTGTCTATTTTACTAAGTATTTCCAAAATCTAAATTTTTGATTATGGATTCTTTGTTTCTTCGTTGATTTAGCTTTTATTTTCTTTGTACCAGTTATTCTGTTGTTACTTTTCTGTATTTTAAACTGAGAAACAATTTATAGTTTTCCTCTCTTATTTTCTCATGTAAATATTTAAGACTGAAAATTGCTCTCAGGTACACCTTTAGAATACTCACTGGAAGGACTGATGGTGAAGCTGAAACTCCAATACTTTGGCCACCTGATGCAAAGAGCTGACTCATTTGAAAAGACTCTGATGCTGGGAAAGATTGAAGGCAGGAGGAGAAGGGGACAACAGAGGATGAGATGATTGGATGGCATCACTGACTCAATGGACATGAGTTTAAGTAAGCTCCAGGAGTTGGTGATGGACAGGGAGGTCTGGCATGCTACAGTCCATGGGTCATAAAGAGTCGGACAGGACTGAGTTACTGAACTGAAACTTTAGCTATGTCCCTTCAGTTTTAGTATGTACTTAATTTCCACATATTAAAATTAAAGTTCCATTGTTTTCTTCCTGGACCCACGCATTATATATTAATGTTATTTCCAAGTTACGAAGAAGACAGATCCATAGATAGACACATAGACAGGAATTCTTTTCCTCTGCATTGAGGTCAGAGGAAATTCTTTAAATTTGTTAAGAATTACTTTATATCCTAGTTCAGAGTCAATGTAAGCAAATGTTCAGTGTTTTTGTGTCTGCCAACTTTTGTTATATTAACAAATATTCTTCCTTTCCTGTAGCTTGCCATGCAACAACAAAACCTTTTTCTCTTAACTCACATTACATGAGAGCTGACCATCGTCTCCAACTGTGTTCGATTCTACTGGGCTCCTCTGAACTCCACATGTCTCTTCTTTCCAGGACCTGTCTGGGAGAAGTAACACCCGCCACACCTGCCTGGGACATGCTGTCCTCATGGGAAAGAATAGAAATATTTGAGGCTAATCCACACCACACAAGCAAATGATTGCTCCTTCTCTGTTGTATTGTACCTGATTTTGTCACATTCTTTTGGACAAGTCATTGACCAGTCCCAATATTGGAGCAGGAGTACATACTCAATTGTCACCCTGCTTATTTAACTTATATGCAGAGTACATCATGAGAAACGCTGGGCTGGAGGAAGCACAAGCTGGAATCAAGATTGCTGGGAGAAATATCAATAACCTCAGATATGCAGATGACACCACCTTTATGGTAGAAAGTGAAGAGGAACAAAAGAGCTTCTTGATGAAAATGAAAGAAGACCATGAAAAAGTTGGCTTAAAGCTCAACATTTAAAAAATTAAGATCACGGTATCTGGTCCCATCAATTTATGGCAAATAGATGGGGAAACAATGGAAACAGTGGCAGACTTTTTTTTTTTTTAGGGGAGGGCTCCAAAATCACTTTAGGTGTTGACTGCAGCCATGAAATTAAAAGACACTTGCACCTTGGAAGAAAAGCTATGACCAACCTAGACAGCATATTAAAAAGCAGAGACATTACTTTTCCAACAAAGGTTCGTCTATTCAAAGCTATGGTTTTTCCAGTAGTCACATATGGATGTGAGTGTTAGACTATAAAGAAAGCTGAGAACCGAAGAACTAATGCTTTTGAACTGTGGTGTTGGAGAAGACTCTTGAGAGTCCCTTGGACTACAAGGAGATCCAACCAGTCCATCCTGAAGGAAATCAGTCCTGAATGTTCATTGGAAGGACTGATGCTGAAGCTGAAACTCCAATACTTTGACCACCTGATACAAAGAACTGACTCATTTGAAAAGATTCTGATGCTGAGAAAGATTGAAGGCAGGAAGAGAAGGGGATTACAGAGGATGACATGGTTGGATAGCATCACCTACTCAATGGACATGTTTGAGTAAACTCCGGGAGCTGGTGATTGATAGGGAGGCCTGGCGTGCTGCGGTCCATGGGGTCGCAAAGAGTCAGACACAATTGAGTGACCGAACTGAACCGATCATAATCTACCTGAAGACGTGGCACAGCTAGAACTAATGAAGCTCTAACAGGTAAGGGATCATATAATTGAAAATAGGGTAAAATCTTCTATAATCATTGAAAACAACATCTGTTCTAATTTTTGTTTTCTTTAAACATTTTGTTTTATGTTGGAGTATCGTTGATTAACAATGCTGTGATAGTTTCAGGTGGACAGCAAAGGAACTCAGCCATACATATATATGTATCCATTTTTCTTTGCAAAATTGGTATGTGACCATTATACCAAAATGTTTTATTGTATTGTTAAATCTCTGTGCTGTTACTGATCTGTTGCTTGGTATAGAAATAACCAAGAGAAGCTAGCCAGGAAAATTAAATGCATATACTTTATAAAATAGCCTCATATATATGAAACAAAAATCACTAGATCTATTGAAGAATTAAATAAATCCAGTATCACAATGAGACATTGAGAAACACATTTTACTTCTGGCAAAGAAAGAAAATCTTGCCTGTTCAATTGTTTATTTGAGCATTTTTTTGTATGTAAACTTTGCAAGTAGATTTTTTTGTTCCTTAAGACAAAATAATGGAAGAATAAAGAGAATATTTAATTTTTGCACCTCCTTCTATATCGTTTAACTCTCTAAAATATTTTTTTGTGAAGGGCTTTGAACTAGAAAAGAAATTATTAGTTAGGTTCAAAAAAGATTCAAGTGTTTACATTTAGAAGGGATTAATTAGTCTTAAATTGTTAAAATACATTTTAATTTACATTAGTTTGTCACTTGTGGCTCAATTACATACAAAGATGCAGATTCTCTTTCAAAGGCCAAAATTCAGGTATGCATGCAAGCCAAAGGTGAATATAAGGAAGTTAGGAGAGACTTAGCTTCTGCCTATGATAAGACTCAAAATAGTGAAACTCAGATTACAGGTGTGACAGGCTTGAATGTCAAGTAAAAGATGACCAATAAACTAACCAAAAAGATAGCCATTTGGATGGATTGGTATTTCCTACACAATTTGCTTTAATAGATAGTTTCCAGTTGGAGGAATAAATCTACTGCTAATACAGCTGAAATTTACAGAGTAAGGCAATGTTACCTGAAAAGAATTTTTTTTAAAAGATTAGGAATTCTTTGTGTGAGTGCATATGTCTCTGTGTTAATAGTTTTGCTGATTTAGATAAACTATCTTGTGAACAAATTATACCTTCTTATAAATATTCAGAATTTTTCAACCAGATTCTCCAAAAGCTTTTAATTTTGACAGATTTTGTTAAAATTTTCAGTTTAAGCATTTGAAAGACGGCAAGTCATAGGCAACGATGAAACTTTGCCTCTTCCCAATGAAACTTTTGCCTTTCCTGTTGATACAGTTCAACTTAGACTAGGAAAGAAATCATCCCTTAGTCTTTATAAAACCGTGGCATACCACCTTAAACAAGGTGGAAAAGCAATAGGTTTCAATTTACAGAAAAATTCAGACCATATGCTGTCTCCCCAGGCATCAACACAGGAGTGTCCCTGTATCAATCAGAATCCTTTGCCCTCAGTCCCATCCTGAAGTATGCAATAAGACAAATGACCCAACAAGTCTACTGCTCCATTCTTTAATTCATTCTGACTATTCCTACATATTGGCTCTCCACAAATTGTCTATTGACCATAAAACTATTTTAACCTCCCAGTTATTCTCCCTAACAAAGAATATTTTCATTCATTCATTCATTCAATAAATTGCAGTGTTGCTACCATTTGCTTAGTTGCCAATTTACCAACAGATGAGGTGGTTGGATGGCATCACCGACTCAATGGACATGAGTTTGAGTAAGCTCTGGGAGTTGATGATGGACAGGGAAGCCTGGCGTGCTGCAGTCCATGGGGTCACAGAGTCAGACACAACTGAGCAACTGAACTGAACTGAGTGTTGAGGAAAGGAATATGACTTTATTTGGAAAGTCTGATGATTGAAAAGATGGCAGACACCTCAAAAATAACCATCTTATCTGGGTCTGGATGCCAGGTTCTTTCATAGAACAGAGAGTGAGGGAGATGTGGAGGTAAAGTAATGAAGGCCATTAATTTTACAAATATCTCCTAGAACAGCAAGCCTTGGGGAGGATATGTATTAATTTCTTCCTTCCTGTAGCCATCCACAGGTGGACATGATCCTGAATAAAGACGTTTTGATTTAACATTCAAGCAGACAGGCAAGGTTCTCTGAAGCAGCCCATTCTGTATGGACAGCTTCCTTTTAGTGAACAAAAGCAAGAGGAAGGAAAGGTTACAGTGAAAGAAACAGGTCTACCATGGAGTCAGTTCTTCCCTGTAACCCTGCAAACATCTAATGCCTGCCAGGGACTGTGCTGGGTACTAAAGATACCTCCTGTGCAAGACAGTCCCTTCCTGTTCTCATGGAGATCTTTGAGTAATTCTATTTCCTTTGAGGTAGAAGGGGAAAGTTAATTCAATCCTGAATTCCACTGCATGATATATTATATCACACAAGACTTAAAAGAAATGCCTTCTGTTTGAGGGCTAGTGTTTCTATTTTATTTCCTCTATCAGAATGGGATCGTCTATGGAAAAACTGGAGAGACAGCAGGACACGCCAAAGGTTGCTTTCCATGGTTGTGCCTGCACTGCTTGGCTCCTATCCTCACTCCAGAACTCAGCAGCTCTTGCAGGAATCAGTTAGTTCTGACCTTATCCCAATCCATCTCTCACTGGCTCCTGGTACAGAACTTCATGACATGCCACTTCGTGACATCATCCCTCGCATAAAGAACCTACAGCTGTCACCTGTCCCGTTGCTGCTCAGCTTAAATTCAAGGCCCTTTCCCCGGTCCTTCCCCAGTCTCTTCTCATCTGGCGGCCTGTCACTCAGCAAGGTCATTGATTTGCCCCATCTATTCAGACAAAACTCTCTTCAGGCTCTTGCATCATCCCATGAACTCCTGACTCTCGGTGAGCTCACTTAAATTCCAACAGAGCAACTTTCTTTCTTTTCTTTCCTTTTTCCTGACCAAATGCCCCCCAGAAAATATACAGTGTAAAATCTCACTCCGTAGTCTTGGTGAAACATAGGGCTTTTTTTCCAAGGCTGGTCTTTCCTTCAAATCCAAACCATTTTCTATGAAGAGAGATTTTGTTTTCAAAATATATTTGAACCAGGTTCGCTTATCTCAGTTTGAAATTGAGATTTATCTGGGAGTTGGGTATGAATGGTATACCTGAGTTTAAAAAGTAGAGGTTTTCATAAGCACTGGATCAATAGAAAATGCATTTATGAAGGTGTGCATTTGTTTTCAGCAGCTGAGAAAGGTGAAAGCCCTGATTTATGAGCTAAGGATGAAGAGTGAGTTATGGGCAGCAGGAAAGACAGTGTGAGGCACATTTTTTTTTTTTTCAAGATGATTCCTCTCTAAAACCTGAGTAAATAGAAGCCAATCTTTCAGATCAAAATGAAGAGTTGCACTTGAGTTCAAAGACTGAAGTTCTCTCATCGCCTTTCTAAATGTATTACACAATATTTTGATTTTAATTTGATCATGATTTTAATATCATGATTTTATCATGATACTAGAATCATGGATAATGTGAATTGCAGTGATCCAGAGTGATATATAAATTATAGTTAGTTTCATTAAAACTGAGAGAAACCCTGTGTGAAATGAGAGAGGATCTTACAAATAGAGATATCATTGCCAAACCTTAAAAAATCAATTAAGGAATTTTTTTCTTTGCAGAAGTGGGAAAGTATTTAATAATAGAAACTCTTGCTTTGGAGAGTCTTAACAAGCATAGATAAAGCAATTATTGTGCCAAAAAGTCCTCCATTAAATCAATTAATTGTAAGCTTACTCTGACTTTTTAACATATTCTTGCTATGAAAGTATTAAGGATATATATCCAGCCAAATGAATAATAATTCATTAGTTTTTAGGTTTCTAGGTCAAAACGGAAAAGAAAATTGTCCTTGATACTCAGGATTTTAGATTCTGATCATGCTATAAAGGAAGGTGGAATTAAGGAAAGCCCTTTCAAATTCTGTTTTCTGGAAATAACTTTATTGAATTCATTGAAGAAAAAAGATTTCTCGTTAATGAGGAAGAAGCAAATAAACTCATTTTAAAGGGCATTTTTTCTAGTCTACAGAAAGTGCCTATAATGTAGCCCATATAATCAGTAGAAGCACATATATACAGAATAATCAATATTTATGCAAAGTGAAACAATATGGTTTTGAGAAACAACCATCCATCAGTCTCTGGTCTAGTTCTTAACAAAACTCTCCTGTGAAGTCCCCTCCAGCTAGTGGCCCCTCAACTTATGACAGGCCATCCCTGTGGTATGTGGAGCTGCTGTCCTGCTTCACAAAGCACGGGATGTTTATAGGATGGAGACAGTGTTTTCCTCAAGTTACAGGTGGAGCATATACTCTGTCCCTGCTGTGGATTATTTTTTTTTTATTATTATGATTTCTAATGAAGTTGTTCAGTCATGTCCAACTCTTTGCAACCTCCATGGACTGGAGCCTGCCAGGCTCCTCTGTCCATGGGATTTTCCAGGCAAGAGTGCTGGAGGGGGTTGCCATTTCCTCCTCCAGGAGATCTTCCCAACCCAGAGATTGAACCCAGATCTACCGCATTGTAGGCAGACACTTTACCATCTGAGCCACCAGGGAAGTCCAGATTTCTAGAGGATTTCTAGAGGAGTGCTCAAATATTGTTCTATACTAAACACACTGGTTCATGTGATTCATCTAAGAGGAGAAAGGGCAGAGTCTGGAGACTCAGGACACCAGCAGGTAAGGCAGCGTAAGAAGCAGGAAGAAGACAGGATTTGGAGGGCTGGTTCTGGCTGGTATTGGTTATGTAACCTCCAGAGACAGTTAACCTCTTAGACCTCAGCTTTCTCATCTTTATAGTCAGGAACATGAGAATCGCCGCTTTAAATACATGAGTTTGCCTGTAAATACATGGCTATACCTCGTATCTATGTCTAATTCTTTATTTCAAGTTGTCAGACTATCCCAAAATGGAAATGTTTTTCCATGGCTCTAGTTGTTCCCTAAACGACCACCAAGAAATTGAATTTGCCTCCATGACAATTTCCCATCTTTCCCCCAAATCCTAATTATTCTTGCCATGGTCTCTATTCACAGAGCTGCTTTTCTTCCTTTCTGCTTCTTCTACTTCACTCCCCTCACTCCTCTGCATCGTCTCTGTTTCTGTTTGATTGAGTCCTACTTAACAAAATTTCCATATAAAATAGCAACATAATTTAAACACCTAAAAAAGGATGAAGACAAAACAGAACTTTCCTGCAAAATGGTGATATAATCATTCAAAAAGGATGAAGATAATACCTGACCTCATACAGAATTTTTATCCTAGTTCAAAATTTGGAATCATCATACCCCTCTTTGGTTCCTGGGTCCCCTTTCTTTGCAAAACAATGTCCCAGTAATTCTGGGGACTGAAATTTTGACTGGTGTTCAGTTGTTGACTTACAACAACTGTGAAATGTTTTTCCAATCCTGTGTTCTACCGTAGGAGTTAAGTGACATCTGTTTGGTGTTTCTTCCAATCTGTTTTAGTTGAAGTAGCTATCTCCCCTGATTACATTTAAGGAAAGGAAACATGAGACTAAAGCAAGCTAAAAACTGTAAGAGTACTAAATTTTGTACTAAGTACTCAACTTCTAAATATTAAATGCTTATGTGTAATATCAATCTCTGGGATCAAAAAAGTTTGTAGCAGCAATGATACCTGCCTCATACAGAAATGCAGACCTGTTCAAAAGTCAAGATCTTCTATAGAACAACTCGGGTTTGTCTGAAATAGCCAACTCCCAGTCCAAACATTGTTTATTTGATGCCCCTCACTTATCAGAACTCTACACTCTTTTCAGTAAATGCCTTATTGCCTCTTCTGCGGTATTTGAATACTCAGAATCTTGGCAAAAATACTCCAGGGAGTACAAAGTCCATATCCATACATCCCAATGGTGACTGTGACTTTTCCAAAGCGAATAAGATCTGAGAATTCGGAAGTATCATAGGATTGTATTAAAACTGAAAAATATGCATATACAACCTATAAACAACATCAGAATCTGTAAACTCAACATGCTTGATAACTGAATACATGAGCTAAGTGTTATACAGAATATTGAGAATTAGTCTTATAATGGACTATTGATTTCCAGATTTATTTTTCTTTAAGGGAGTATTTCAGATCATCATTATATAAGCAAATGCAGCACTCTTATTAGCTGATCAGCCAGGCCCTGGATGGTGTTACTCAGTCTCTAAAAATCAGTGCTGAAACATGTTCATGCATACATCACATTTGATCAAGCATAAAAGTTAGTATTGAGCCACGTGGCTGAAGAGTTTAAAGAAAAAGTAAGAACTATAAAATTTGGTCAGCCAGATCAAAAGAAACTGAATATTCTTACACCTATAACTTAAAATTTTTTTCTTAAATGTATTATTTACTGCTATTAGTGGAACCTACTTTACAGCACATATTAAATGATATAACATTTTTAATCTTTACACATATTTTGCATGCATTTATTTAGTAATATTCAAAAAGCATTTTAGAGCAGAATCTTGCTCTAAACAAAATGTACTACAGAAGATCATTCTAATTTACACTAAGTACAAGCTAGAGATATTATGGTGGAGATGAGTCAGTTAAAACAAAGACAAAACACATACCCTCCAGAGACCTAAAGAGGCCTTCGGGATCCCTTCTTTTTAAAAATCATTAGGATTCTGTCAAGAGTAATTTTAAGATGACTGCATCTGAATTTTTTGATCTTAAAAACTACCCCAAGAGCAAGTGTTATTATTTTAGAGAAAGCAAAGCCTGAGGGATGTGGAGATTTGCTAAAGTTCTTCTGCTGGTAATAGTGAGTTTTGAAAATCCCAAATGTTTGTTCTTTTTTATTACACTACATTTATCTACAGAAGAAAATAGTAGCTACTTGCTAATTAAAAAGACATCACTATAGAAAAGAGGTTGGTATGAATGATTGTTGAACAGTCAAATATAATGAATTTGGTGTAATGATTACAGAAGCACCTACGAATGGTTTTGTAGGGAAATACTGACAATCAAGATCCTATAAGCAGACTTATAAGATGAGTAGCCTTCTCTGGATTATTCCAAGGAGGAGGGAAAGGTGATTTTTTCTGCGCTAAAATATGTTAGAGTATGAATAAATATAAAAGTGTTCTAACTTAAGACTCTAATCTCCAAGTGCATTGGTCAATTTCATGGGTTTTATGCTGTGAACTTTCCTGCTTGTCACAAGTGAAGCTACCCTTTATTGACTAGCTATTCACCCATATAACTTCCAGTTAATGATCATTTTAAGGCCATCAATTTGTGGGAAGAAAAAAAAAATCAGTATCTTTAATCGTTCACACTTATATGGAAAATTCAATACAAAGGGAGAGTTTAAAAACTTTATTTTAGTGTCCTTTTTTTTTTTTTTTTTTTAATCAATGCAGTATTTTGCTTAAAGGAGGTAAAGAGAGAGAAAAAAAAAAAATCAACCTTCCTGGGAGCTAGATAACCTAAAGACTTCATTATAGTATGATTTAGGGACCCTACCATCTTATTTAGAAGAAAAAGAAAAGTAAGTTAGAGCTCTCTGCACTTCAGGTTTTGCCTTGCTATGCTTATAACCACACTCCCATATGTTATTATATGTGGGACCAGCCAGACTATTTAATAGCATTCAGCTCCTTCAGTTGTAAGGTACTTGTTAAGCATCAAATGTTTCTTCATTTGGCAAAATGTTAGTAAAAAAAATTATTTAGTGGGTTAGAATAAAGTCTTTAACACGTATTAATGAAAATCCAACTGAAAGCCAGTAGCTTGGAGACCAAGAAAGAATGAGAGTTTGCTCCTCCAAGGCCCACTAGCGTGGGGAAAAACATCCAAAACAATACAAATGAATAATATGACTAAATTAAAAGAAATAAGTATGAGTTTCCCCCCTGGGTTTTTCTTTCTATCTTATTTCAGGCAGAAGAGGCAGGTGACCCCTAGATTCTTGGAAGGGAACCAAGTCTTCCCCTAACAGCCATATTCTCAAAAAGTGTCCCAGGTCGTGGTAGGACCTAGATGAGGAATGCCTGTGCAGCAGAAGTGGAAAGATTGGGCCTTATCTTTCCCCAAAGTCTCCATGCCCTTAGCACGGTGCAGAATAGGATGGGAAAAGGGGTGTCACATGACGTGAAGGCTCTTCTTAATCCCCTGTGCTGTTCCATCACAGAAATTTTCCAGAGCTCTTGGGGCAAAAAGCTTCTAAAATAGCAGTGCTTAAATTTCTCATCATCCTAGCAGGATGGATATTTAAGGTCAGAATTAAATTGATATAAAGAAGAACAAATATGGTATAGTCTTTATTCCTGAAACTGGGATGCATATCTATAAAACAGGAAATTGCTTTTATTGGGAGCTGTGTGGAAAAGAAAAATAGGCAAATATATCAATGAAGGGAGTTTCTCTGGGGAAGTGATGATCAACCCGAGAATTAGGTGCAAGAAGAGTTATATGGGGAAGACTGTTCGGGCAATGTTAGATATACGGGGCTAAACATCACTTCTCCACCCATAAGGTGTCCTGAGGTCTCACATGAGTGATGTGATGGTGTTACTTGCCACTGTGCTACCATTTTTAAAAGATAACAGACAGGATTCTGCGCTAGACATATAGCACCCCTGAGGACCTGCCCTCTCCCATCCCTCTGTGGTCATATGTGGATGCTCTTCACTCATACTCTGCATCCATCTACACAAAGGTGATGGCAAGAAAGATTCCCAAACAAGCAACAGTCTTTGCCTTTCCCATACCTTTGCAAGCTAAGATTATCTTTGCCCCAGATGCCTCATCAAATTTCTATCCATTTTCAAGACTGAATGAAATATTCACTGTCCTTTAAACGGTGCCTTGGAAAGGTAAACTGAGCTCTTTGCTACCCCACTGAGACTTGGACTCTGTCTCTCACCTGTTGCTCCATCACATGACTTAAATATTAGTGTTCTCCAATAGCTCATGAACCAGAGATTTAAACTAGAACCTCGCACTTCTCTGAAAATTGAATCAGTGCTTAGGAAAGTCAGAGACACTGTTTACCACCTGCTTATTACCTAGACTCCACCCAACTTCTTACACATTGTCCAAACTCTTCACCCCTGGTGGCTCAGATGGGAAAGACTCTGCCTGCAATGCAGGAGAGCTAGGTTCAGTCTCCCAGAGGAGGGAATGGCAACCTACTCCAGTGTTCTTGCTTGGAGAATTCCATGGACAGAGGGGCCTGGCGGGCTACAGTTGATGGGGTTGCAAATAGTCAGACACAACTAACACTTTGCATTGGTAAGAGCCTGGTCCTGATCACAGGAGAGATACACTGCTTTCTCATTGTTCTGAAAACAGATGCTCCCTCCTCTCAGGTTCTAGGGCTATGTCGCTCCTGTTTGTCATAATTGTTGCAAAGGCACGTGCGTGTTCTTCTTCCATTTGCCTCCTCCTCTGCGTGATCGAACCAGGCTTCCACTGGTCTGGCACTATATCGAATAGTTTACACCCAACGGCATTCTAGAGCCCGCTGACACCAGCTCCCTGGAGCCATTTGGGCACATCTTGTCCCAAATCCACATTCACTGACTCCATGGTAGTAGCTTGAAGTCTGTTGTGGTGGAATTATTACATCATGGAAAATCTGCAAATCCTATTAATGCCACAGAAGCTGAGATGACAGAGAGAGAAATAGAGCTAGGAGCTAGACAGAGATACAGGGAGAGAGAGAGATGGAGAGAGAGAAAGAACAAGAGAGAAAAACAGAATGAGAGGGAGTTTTAAACTAAGGTTTGGAAACATTAGAAACTTTGCTCAAGGCTGTGAAATGACTGAGCCAGAATTTAATCCCAGGTGTGTCAATTACCTTAACATCGCACAGACCTTCCATCATCTCTCAACTAGATGCCCTGTGAATTTCCTCTTTCCCAGCCCCTCAACTTTGAGTTGACCAACTGCCCAAACTTGAACAATTCTGGTTTGCCAGAGGTATATGCAGAGTCAGGGATGAAGGCCACACATGTTTTACTAAACGGATCAGAAGGTAGAAGGAATTGCCAAGAAAGATTGCTTGGGTGATCTTTTGCCCATAACCTCTGGCCAGATGGTGAGTCATCACTTGGTAATGATCAGATGTGCTACCCCAAAGCAACACTGTAGCCATGTGTCTTCCCCCTGAAGCTGGACAGCCTCCAAGGGGCTGGTCATTGCCAAAAAAAAGGGGGGGGGCGCGGTTCTTACCTCTAAATCCAGGATTTGCTTGACTATGAATCACACTTGGGACATACAGGTGTGCAGAAACACAAAATGTTGAGACTATAAACCGAGTCTCGTTTGTATGTACCTTTTGACAAAAGAAAGTGCATGGATTTGATTGACTGTATTACACAATTCATTTATCTTGGAAATTGACCTGAAAGGGTACCACTTTGGATTTGCCCTAAAGTCCCTGTGGCATTCATCAGAGCAGAGTGGCAGGAGAACCTGAGTACAGGAAACCCTAAAGCTTCTAGCAGCTTCCCTTTTAAAGCCTGCTAACCTCTCTGTGAGCTTCTAAATCAAGCCTTAAAACAATGACTTAAGAAAGGTGTCAGGGAAATGCTTTGCACTTTTAAAGATAAGAAGATGGAGACTCTGAGGTAAGTGGACATCTGAGGCCCTCATGAGTCAGTAAAATTATCCAGGAAAACAAATAAATTTCCTTTGCTAACCCCAGCGGAAACCCTTTCTACCACAAGGAATGATTTTATTGTAGTCATTCAGAGGGACAGATTTGCAAAAGCAGGACACAGCTGTCTTCTAAGTTTCCTGTAATTTTCTCAAACATCAAATTTGAAAATTTCCAGGAGGAGTTCAAAGGAGGAAAAAAGATAAACCTGTTCATTTGGGGGAAGTTAAATGGGTATCATAATGCTAAAATATTAGCACAGTGATCCTTCTCTGGGATGAACATGATTTAGTAAGGTCCTAGATTAACTGAGAGATAGTAAGGGACTTTTCTGTCATACTGCTCCAGAAATTGAGATCCTGGCTCTCTACTCCTCCACGGGGACTTATAAAGTATCTCTGTGTATTTAAAATGAGGGGGGAAAAAATACAAATACTCTGTCTGCAAATCCTTTCTCATTTCATGTCAATATCCACCCCTCCCATCATCCTGTGTTGACAGGACTGATTTGCTAAAGGAGAGTTTAACATTACAAACACCCTTTCATCAGCTTAAAAATTGAGGCGAGTCAATATTTACATCATGTTGCTGATCTTGAAAGTACATACCCTGTTTTCTGACCTAATAAATAGCTGTCACTCTTGCCTCCATCAGAGCTTAGCGGAGAGTGGGTTTGCCTGCTCAATGGTCTCTGCATTCCGGGAATGATCTAATATTTCAGGTCTCCCCTGTGGCAGCAGGTCGATTTCTTTCTCTCGCTCTTTCTTATTGGTTTCCAATGACAGACCTCATAAAACCATTTAGGTCTGCTTAGAGAAAATAAAATCCATAAGCATGCTGGGTTTATCTTTCACCAGAAATGCATGAAATCTAATGCTCCATGAGTGAAGATAAGCAGGATATGTGTTATCTATTTTGCAATGCAATGTTCAGGACATATTTTTAGCCCAAAACACTGGATGAACTTGTATTTCTAGTGCTTACCAGTGAAAAGGAATCATGTCAAACTGGGACAATGAAAAATGTTCATCCTTTCCCAGAGAGTTCATGACACTTGTACACTTGTCCACAACTCTTCTTTCATCCATAAGTGCTATCACTGCTTCCTGGGTAAGTTTCAGTATGGTTTACTCGGGCCACAGTTATTCCAATGGACATACATTGATTGTAAAGGAATCTCAAGATTTTTTTTTAACTTGTTTTATTTTTCTTTGATTGTTATTGCTGTTGGTTCAGGAGCACAGAAGAGTCTAGGACAGAAATAAGTATTCTTTTTGGACCACTTGCTTCTCAGACTGCAGAAAGCCAACCTCAGAAGAGCTTGGTAAGCACATTTGAAAAAAAAAAAAATAAGAAAATGGGAGAGAAGGAGATAATTTGAAAAAAACAGAAGTGTTCTGAAATACTTGAAGGGATATTTTGTCTCACAAAATGTGTATTAAGAAGATGAGGGTAAGAAATCTGTCCCCAAATTCACACAGCATCTCTGGAAGCAAAATAAGAAAAGTGAAAGTGAACGTAGCTCAGTCGTGTCTGACTCTCTGGGACTCACGGACTATACAGTCCATGGAATTCTCCAGGCCAGAATACGGAAGTGGATAGCCTTTCCCTCCTCCAGGGGATCTTCCCAACCCAGGGATCGAACCCAGGTCTCCAGCACCTCGGATTCTTTACCAGCTGAGCCACAAGGGAAGCCCCAAAATAAGAAAGTGTGACGTCAAAGCCCATGGCCCTTTCCTGCCTTCCTCTGCTTCTCTCAGGCTGTGCAGAAAAGACACGATCTATGAACACTCAGTGGGTGTTATCCTGCACAGCTTGGAGGGGAATTTGGCCACAATGCTGTAATGCCATAGAGGGCAATGTGACCCTGCCCCAAACTCGTGTGTGTGTGAGCGCGCACGCACGCATGTGTGTGTGTATTGGAGGAAGGGGATCAAGTTCCAGCTTGATTTCTTCTACTTGAAAAACGTAATGGTGACTTGCTTCTAAGAAATGATCTTCATTCACTGATAAAACATGATGATATACTGACCTATTTAAATGTCATTTTGTAATTATTAAGACCAAGTAAGTGCAAGGATTTTAAAATTGGCAGGTTCAAACAAAAGACAACTAAATAAAGTATAAGAAAATGGGCAACCCTTGATGTCCTCTGAAATCCATCTCTGAGCTCAGTACCCCATGCTGAAGTCTAACCAAAGAACATTTCCATGTGGCTGATGACTCAGCTCTTGCTATGGATTTAATGTCAGCAGGTATTTTTGAGTTATAAATGACACTGAAAGTCACTTCTTATGTATCAATAACTGTGCCCAAACAACCAAGGTGAAAAGAAAAATTCTACAAATAGATTTGCAGGAGTTAAAAGTCCTCAACTGTAAGTGGGAAAATGTTTAAAACATCAATTATAAAGGACACTTTAATAATTATGTAAATATATAATCAATAATTAATTAGGCTATTGATTGATTATCAGCCAGGTCAATTTCAGTCCTTGACCTCAATTTTTTTTTTGTAAGATAGGACAACATTGTCTTTTTTCTTTCTCTCCATGATTCAAGGGTGCTAGTGAGAATTTTTTTTAAGATCTTTTCACTGTTAATGGCTCCTTTGTTTTGTTGTAGCTTGGCACAGTATATTAGCCATTATGTGATGAGTTTTTATTATTATAGTTTCTAGAGTATGAGAGGAAATGAGATAAATGATTAATGGCAGAGTAACTTAAGGCAAGATGGAATTATATGGAGTCATTGAAAAATAGATGGGAAATACAGCTTCCCAAATGGAATTTGGTCCAGCTCCAAGGGTAACAGTCTTATCAAAGGTGCCACACAGCTTTATTCATGATCCCAATGGAAGGGGCTCTTGGCATTCTGTCTTAGCAACTGCAGAACACCTTGTAGCAACAGGAAGCTTCTCAGCCCCGGCACGTGATCCATCCTGTCTCAGAGGGGAGCTCTCTTTGCTCCAGGGCTAGCATCATTTTTACACATCAACTACTTTTCATTTTGACTTTCTAAAGCTGGCACTCAGTTCACTTCTACTTTGGAGATCTTCTTAGAGATCAGTTATATACACTTCAAATGAAGATGGTTTTGTTTTGCTTTTCAAGGTTGCAAAATAAAGAGTTTGGTGGATTGATGTTGGTCACGGGACCAGAAGATATAAATTCTAATTTCCATTCTGGAGTCGCATTTACAGCATAAGCAGAGGCTACTTCTTTATTTAAAATGCAACCCACTCTGCTCGGAGGGGTCACTGCATTGTTGTGAAGACAAGCTGGCACATGTGTAGGAGTGATTCCAGATGAAACAAAGATAACCCAGTCAACTAGGTGAATGGAGCTCATAGCTTATTGTCTTATTGTCTTAAATATCAGAAACTTTGAAGTACCAAACAGTTGGATTATTTTCCTTCCAAGAGTACAAGTGAATATTGTCTTCGATGACACTTGGTTGCCTAACCCATTCCAACTCACAAAGAGTCAATATATAAATACGTGATTTTTCCTCCAGTTCTCAATGAACGTCTTCTGATCATAAAACAATAATGAATACCATCCTTTTTAACTAATGGTACACTAATAATCAAGGGGGAAATTTTTGATGTTCTGCACACATATTTACTTGAATTCTCAAAAGAACAACATGAGACCGTTTTTATTATTATCATTATTTTTACAAATGCTGAAACTGAAATCCTAGGTTAGTCCCTTGTCCAAGTGGCTCCCTGGGACAGGAATCCCACATTTTATTGAAGTTATATTGCTTTTTTAGGAAAACATTTGGGGGTTCTCACTAAAAATACATTTCTGAAAGCCTCAAAAGTCTCTTTAGCTAAGAATTCCCAAAGCAGCTCAAAGAATTTTGCAAGAAGCAAGCTGCTGATTCTCTTCCCTCAGCTTGCCATCAAGATGAAACCTTTCAGAGGAAAAGCTAAAAATAAGTAGCATTTTTTCCTACCCTGCCCTTCCTGCCTGCCTTCACCCTACTTCACTCATTCATGCTGATCTCTAAGCAGCAGAAAACAAATGGGATCAATCTGGATGTTCTTTCCTAGGAGAGATTCTTCAGGCCAGAGAGAAAGATGATACAGATTAACCACGTGCTGTGGAGGCAAGCTCCATAGAGACAGATTAAATTAAGGCTTAACAAGGACATAAACACCATGTTTGCCAAGAAGCACATATGGACAAACAAGGAGAAACGGAAAGAACCCAGTGATAGACTAGCTTCCCTAGGATAAAACTAGAATGTTCTAGTCATATCTGTGAAAGAGGTCGCATTTCCTAATAGCTTTTTCCATCCATATATAGTCTGTAAGAAATTGACTTTATTGAAGTATAGTTGACTTACACTGCTGTATTAATTTCGGTATATACAGAGCAAAGTGCACACACATATATTCACACATTTTTTTTCACATTCTTTTCCATTGTGGTTTAGCACAGGATACTGAGTATAGCCCCTTGCGCTGTATACATGACCCATTCTGTAATACGTTTTCTTTTTTTAGTATAATTCTTTACAGTGTTGTGTTAGTTTCGGCTGTGTAACGGAGTGCATCTTCATACATATATCCCCTCATATAGTTTCAAAGAAATAACTGTGCAGCCCTGAGTACCTTGGTATTGTACAAAGAGTTGATAAATTCTTTTCATAGTCTGAGCTCTTGTCAGCTCATGGACAGTTTACCCAATATCACCTTTTAGTCTCTCTTCATGGTATGCTGTCTGAAATTCTCCTAAGGGAAAGCTCCAGCTCAGAATTAGGTGCCCTCTAGAGAAAGGCTGACGAGGCTTAATGGTGTGCAGGCCGCAGATGACTTATCTCTTCAATAAAAGCCTTGGTGTGGCTTAGTAGGTATATGTTACCTTCTCTCTAAAGAGCCCAAGGTGCTGCAGAGATCATTTTCAAAGAGAGCCATCGAATGTCACCGTGCTGTGCAACAGGGGAGCTAGATGCGGAAGGTCAGGGAAGAAGGCTGACGGAGGGACCGGGGAGAGGACAGGAAGACCAGCGGACAGCCGTCACTCCACACCCCACAAGGACCACGGTCTGGCCCTGACGATGAATCTTCGGCAGAGAGGAAATTCAGCACTGGAGGGAGGACCCATAACTGTCGTAACTCACTGCTTCCTGCGTGTTTATAGAACTGGGTTATTATACAGGCTGTTAAATTGATACCTTAATTACATGCATTGTGGCCAAGTTATGGCTGTCACGAGAGGCATAAATCTGATCTCTCTGACATGCTCTCAACTAGAGCGTTTTGTTAGGATAGTCTTGAATACAATCTTGATGATAAAAAGAGGATCTGCAATACAAAGATTTACTTTGCCAGTAAATAAATACTGCAACCATTCTCTAGCCTGCCGCCGATGGATGTGAATTTTAGAAAGAATGCAGCATAATCAGGTGTCAGGTTCTGAAGGAAAGATATTTGCAGAATGCTTAAATGAAGCTCTCTCTCTCTCTCGGCTAATTTAATAGCTAGTTCATATTTACAGCCAGTGTAGCAAAGATAGATTAAGATTTGTAGAAATTCATTTTTATATATATATATATGGATTATATAAATTTATATATATACACACATACAGTTATATATAGAAATTAATACATAGAAATTTCTATGTATTTCTATGTACATATGTATTTCTATGTACATATACAAATTCATTTATATATATATGGATTATGTAAATATATATATATACATACAGTAAATTTATATATGTATATATATACACACATACAGTTCATGGCATTCTCCAGGCCAGAATACTTGAGTGGGAGGTCTTCCTCTTCTCCAGGGGATTGTCCCAACCCATGGATTGAACCCAGATCTCCTGCATTGCAGGCAGATTCTTTACCAGTTGAGCCACAAGGGAAACCCAAGAATACTGGAGTGGGTAGCCCATCCCTTCTCCAGTGGATCTTCCTGACCCAGGATTTGAACTGGGGTCTCCTGCACTGCAGGTGGATTCCTTACCTTCTCTGACTGTATTGCAACTTTCAAGCTACTGTCCTAAGCTGGCATGCACACAGGACTGTAAGCAACCAGTGTATGATATAAATAATATGCATTTTATCTTCTCCTAGATTACTTTAAGGTATTAAGAAAATAAGTACACACACTTATGGTACATATTACTATTAGTTTGCAGTTCCAAATTTATCATGAAGTCTCACTACTGCATTATATGGGAGGAAGAGCTTAACTGTGGAAGCCCAGAGAGAACTGGTAAGGCTTATTTAGGTTAAAAAAAAGAGAGAGAGAGAAAAGAAAAAAAAAAAACATTTAGGACATTCTCATTAAGACCTATATGGAAATGTCCTAAACAGTTCTTTACATAAACTGGTCCATATTATTTCCAAGCAGAACTGCACACATAGGAAGATGTTCCTTACCTGAACTTTGAAGCTATTAAAATAGGTAACAAAAAATATTTCTGGAAGAATAAACTGGAAAATTACGTTGGTGAAGCAAACTGAAGACTGGGGTGGGAAAGAAAAATTTTGGGTATACTCTGTTATAACTACAAATTTTAATTCATGTGAATGCATCATCTGGTTATAAACTAAGCATTTTAAATTGTTATTGGCAACATGTACGATTTTTTTAAACTTATAAACTGTATCTTGGTAAGGATGAGGTGTACTGAAGTTATAATTATTCATTGTATCTCATAAACTCATTTTTGGGGTTGCTCTCTTAGCAGAAATATGGTAAGACTATTCCTTATTTGGAAAAGAAGCAAACCCCTCAGTCAGTGGAGAAGACAGACAGCATGTCCAATACGACAGTCACTATTGCACATAGGCAGTTGTGTAGTTTCAGCGTCTGAAATATGGCTAGTCCAAATGGAGATATGCTGAAATTATAACATGTATACTTTGGATTTCAAAGACTCAGTAAAAATAAAGGATGAAAAATATTAATATTTTTATTAATTACATATGGAAATTATACTATTTTAATATATTGGATTACATAAATACATTAAAATTCATTTCATTTGTTTCCTTTTGGGTTTTATTGTGGCTATAATAAAACTAAAAATTACATAGTCTACCCTGCAACCCATGAAGTGCCCCATGCCAGGCTTCTCTGTCCTTCACTATCTCCTGGAGTTTGCTCAGATTCATGTCCACTGAGTCAGTGATGCCATCCAACCATTTCATCTTCTGTCACCCCCTGCTCCTCCTGCCTTCAATCTTTCCCAGCATCAGGGTCTTTTCCAGTTAGTCTGCTCTTTGCATCAGGTGGCCAAAGTATTGGAGCTTCAGCTTCAGCATCAGTCCTTCCAATGAATATTCAGGTTGATTTCCTTTAGAATGGACTGGCTTGATCTCCTTACAGTCCAAGAGACTCTCAAGAATTTTCTCCAGCACCACAATTCAAAAGCATCAATTTTTTGGTGCTCAGCCTTGTTTACATCCAACTCTCACGTCCGTATGTGACCACTCAGCCCTTATAATTTTTATGAACATGGCAGGCCCTTGCATGTTTTGTTTTGTTTTCTTTTTTCCCAAGGAGACTAGAGAAACAAGATCTTTGTACGTATGTCCTTTCAGATGTCTTCAAGTGTCAAGGTTTCAGATTTTTGGTTTCTATTTTCAAATAAGGCCCTAAACTTGACATAACTTATTTGTCCTATTTGGGCATTTAATTCTTTCTGAAGTTAAAATACTTTGACTAGTAAAGATTAGGCTTGATCCTTGATTTTTTTTTTTTTTTCTGCTAGAAGAAAGGAGACTTTTTCTGCAAGCATTCCAAGTCTGTAGTGTACCTGACTTTCAAGTTCCATGTTATTTCCTCAGTTCTTCCTTTATCTTTACATAGAACATCCAGTGGTGTTTAGTAATGAACCTCTAATTTCTTATTCTTATAGCTGCTCTTTTCTCATTCCATCTCAACTATCTGATATTTCACATCCAGAAGCACATTCCCTTCTATCTATATATCCTCTCAATTCACCACTGGTCAGTATTTACCATCAGAAGGCCACTTCATGGCAGAGGCAACCTGTGCTCGGCCTCCCACCATGATAGGTCCTTCATCACCAGCTAAGCTGTAAGTGACTTAGCTCAAATGCCCCTTTTGTCTCCTGCTGACTTGGATCACCCTCAATACCCTACCCTGCATGTTAAGTTCTCCAGTAGCTGATGAAATGGAGTCTAATGTGTCAGCATTAATGATGGATCAGTATCTATGGAAAGAACAGGACAAAAGAAATATGGGAAATAGGAAAAAAGTTAAACTCCAAGGCAGGCTGACACAGCCTGGGGTGAATCTAGTGGGCAGCTCCAGAAGAAGATGCCATAGCTCTGCCTGGCTCAGCTGTGGACTGTCACTGTCCTGGAAGGATGTGAGCTTGGAAAAGGCAGCTCTCAGGGGCTTCCCTGGTAGCTCAGCTGGTAAAGAATCTGCCTGCAATGCAGGAGACCCAGGTTCAATCCCAGGGTCTGGAAGATCCTCTGGAGAAGGGATAGGCCACCCACTCCAGTATTCTTAGGCTTCTCTTGTGGCTCAGCTGGTAGAGAATCCACCTGCAATGTGGGAGACCTGGGTTGGGAAGATCCCCTGGAGAAAGAAAAGGCTACCAATTCCAATATTCTAGCCTCGAGAATTCCATGTGTTTGCAAAGAGTCAGACACGACTGAGTGACTTTCACTTTCACAGGAGCTGAGGCAGACCCTGAAATTGCTGAGAATATGGAGATATTTCTTGACAACACGCCCTTCCAGCAGGGTAGCAAGTCCTTCCCCGATGGGGGCAGGAGAAGGACATCTCTGTGCCTGCCGCAGCAAGCACTCATCTAGAGCATACACACACATACACACACACACACAGAAGATAAACCTCAAGAACTGACAACTTCGTTCACAAGGAGCCTTGAGTATTTAAATTGCCTCGAAGTCTCTCTTTGAGCTCCAGCACATTGACTTTCAAAGTTTGAGGTTTTGGATGACTGTCATTCTACCTATTACTCTACCTGCTATACTGAGGAAGAATCAGCAAAGTTAATTAGGTTTTTGGCTGGAGACATGGATAAAGTTGTCCGTGTGGATGGACGTCATCCTGCCAGTATTAGCTGATGTGACAGTGATAGCCACCTGCCTCCAGGGCGTCTGTTCAGCTGCTCTTTTATCATCCGGGCTAGCCTGGCCAGAGACATTCTCATGCCCTTCACCAGGAGGCATGAGATGCCCCCAGGTTCTTATTATAAAAAGCAGATTGCTTCTAACAGAATAGGCTAACCAGCATATCAACTGTCATACATTTGCAAAAATTCCAAATGTGTTTCTTTCAAAATTCAGAATCACATTTATTGATGCTTTGGAGCCTGGAAAACAATTTTAGGCACTAGAGAGAAATGAGGGATGAGAAAAAGGGTTATTTTACTGTTCACTGCATGCGATTCAGAAGGTTCAATCTCATATAACTGAAGATTTTGTGACTCTTTCTTCTGGGACTGTGTGTGGTAGTCGCTCAGTCGTGTCCGACTCTTTGTGACCAGTGGACTGTCACCCACCAGGCTCTTCTGTCCATGGGGATTCTCCAGGAAAGATCCCTGGAGTGGGTTGCCATTTCCTTCTCCAGGGGATCTTCCCAACCCAGGGATCAAATCCAGGTCTCTTGCATCGCAGGCAGACTCTTTATAGTCTGAGCCACCAGGGAAGCCTTATTCGTCTGAAGTCTACCAAAAATAATTATAATGTACATAATTTCTTAAGTGGACTATGTGCCAGTCATTTTATATACTTTATTTTTATTTCAAAAATAACTCCACGAAGTGTATGTAGACACTGAGTCTTAGACCCTATAACGGAATTTCCCAGCGTCCCATGAGTCATGTGTTAATAGAGGTAGCCGCTCTGCCAGACAGCTAGCAGATGACATCCTTGCATTTGAAGTAGAAAGTGAAGCATATTAAGATTAAACAGTATGTCCACATTCGTGTTAAAATGTTAGTCCTTACAACGATCCTTTACTTTGGGTGGGGAAGCATTTTATCCCTGTCTTAAATATGGGAAATTTAAGGTTCCTAAGATCAAAATGGCTTGCAGAAGATAATATGCTTAGTCACCTAAAGATATAAAAATTAAATCCAAGTGTGTATGTTGCCTTCGTTTTCTATTTTTTCCCCAAAAAGGCAGTCACAAATCATGCATAGGAAAATATTATCTGTAAGCTTCTAATAAAACCAGTAAGTCCTAATTGCATATTACCAAACCATCCAAACAATCTTCCACAAATAATGAGTTTTGTTTGAGGAAATTAAAACACGGTTTATTGGAAAGGGCATTCAGCTGAGCAATAATGCCTGAATTCCAAGCGTGGTTTCTCTCTCAAATTCCACTACAACTGAACTGTGGCTGTGACTACTGTTGCTGTTGCAAATGTCAGTAGAGAGTTACAGATCTGGCCACACGGAGAGGCGCTCCCCTCCACGCTCATACATGGCTGTATACTCCTCTCTAATGTACTGTGAGTTGGGTGTCGTCATCTTCATTTTCTAGATAACCAAATGGAATCCTAGAGAAATTCATTGCTCAAAGCCATATGATATATCTAGTCATTAAAAAGCCGGTTCTTTGAAATCATAGCCATGGATTTTTTTTTTTTAAACCAGCTCAGTCACTTGTGAGCTTTGTGATTTGGAAAAGTTATTTAATCTTCCTGGTCTCAGTTTTAAATGATAAAATTTGGATCAGATAGTCCCTAAGGATCAGAGAAGGCAATGGCACCCCACTCCAGTACTCTTGCCTGGAAAATCCCATGGATGGAGGAGTCTGGTAGGCTGCAGTCCATGGGGTTGCTAAGAGTCGGACACGACTGAGTGACATCACTTTGACTTTTCACTTTCATGCATTGGAGAAGGAAATGGCAACCCACTCCAGTGTTCCTGCCTAGAGAATCCCAGGGATGGGGGAGCCTGGTGGACTGCCATCTCTGGGGTCGCACAGAGTCCGACATGACTGAAGTGACTTAGCAGCAGCAGCAGTCCAGAAGGATACATCCAACTCTGAGAGTCTCTGTTTTTTGGTATTGTTTTCAATTTAGATGGGCCCTTGTGTTACTGGGCTCCCATGGGACCTCCAGCAATTTGATTGTAACTTACAGAATCAGGAGGTGATTAGAAATCAATTTCACTTCCAGCAAGTTTCATGCTGCATGAATGGAATCCCTTTTCTTAGAGTCACTCATCATGAGCCTAAGGGCAATGGGAATTAATCTAACTGTCCAGGAGTATATAGTGGTGTGGGGGTGTTAATTTTTCCTGGGCAGGGGACACAGAGGTGGAATGGTATTAATTCTCACATATATTTGGTCATTATCTTTCATTCCACCTGCTGTGAGCATCCATTCTTTTATTTCCGTGAGCTCAACACTCCTCCCACTTTTTTTTTATTGGCTTTAAGCTTCATTTTCTATTAAATGACTTGAAGGAAGCTCTGAAAGGGGGCCAAGAAGCCAAAAAAATAAAAAAATAAAATAAAAAAGAAGATGCAAAAAATTCATTTGCTATCAATGATCAGAGTATGAGTTATTTCCTTTCTATTTCTGATAAGACTCATAAAGTCATTTAGAAATTACAAGGCTTAGACAGTCATTCAACTTTTGATTATTAACATGCCGTACCCTGAGTCTGGTGAACATGGAGTAAGTGGATTTTGAGGCATTGTAATCAATCATAATGAATGGAATTGCATGCATATTTCAGAAATAAACTAAAAGTTAGGAAGATATTTCAAAGTATATTGCATTCCAAAATTCTAAAGCTATCTCCAAAGAGAATCCTTGGTATACTGTAGAGTTTGGGGTTTCATATTTGCGTGGGTTTGAACCGCATCTCTAGCACTCGGTGGTCTGTGGACCTTCGTTAAACAGCCTCTTCAGTGACATCTGGAGAAGGGCATGGCAACCCACTCCAGTATCCTTGTCTGGAGAATCCCATGGACAGAGGAGCCTGGGAGGGTACAGTCCATGGAGTTGCAAAGAGTCGGACACTACTGAGCCACTAACACTTTCACATTCAGTGACATCAGAGTAAGAATATTTACATTAAAAAGTTTTCATGAGGATTAAAGAGAATAACATTTATAAAGTGTGTCAAACAGAATATAATGAAATGAGGGCCCTAATAATTCTTGATTTCCTTCATTAAAGAGATAGATAAAATTTAATTTCTGATATCTTATTTTTTCAGTGAATGAGAACTGCAGGGTAATATTTATATTGGAGAGAATAATACTCTTGAATGACCCTGAGAAGAAAAAAAAGAGCTTCGCTTCCTTTCCATTTAGAATTGCTGTACAGAAATTACTGGAGAAATTCATTTGAAATAAGAACTTTCATACCTGAGCCACTGCCCAGAAATTATGGCACCACTTCTGGGAAGTTTCAAAAACACTTTGAACTTAACTTTCTAAAGTTGCCTTGCATTCTGTACTGCTGGCCCCCCTGCACATCCATGACTTGGCTGGAGCTGATGCTGGCTGTGCCAGCATACTTTCAAGCTGATCAAGGCATAGAGCCTTGAAAATTTCATGAGGTTCTGTTTTTGTGAGATTTCCAGATTTATACCAAGCTTTACAGATCCCAATGGGATGCATAATTCAGGAAAAAAGAAAAAAGCAGAGAAAGCCTACCAACTGTAAGATACAGTGGTTGATATGCTTAATTCAGGTTGAATTAGGGACTGACTGGAAGTGTGACTTCTTGTTTCACCCTTACTGGAGAAAATCTCTAGTTGTTTCATAGGATTGCCTTTTAAATGTAACAGTAGTAGAAAGTCCCTAGAAACTGGAACAGAATAATATCTGGCAACACTAATAAAGATTTTGAATCAAGTCCCAGACTAAATCAAAGTAGGTATGTGTTCTCCTGGATTAACCATAAATTTCCTTGTTTTCATGCCTTTTTAATGGGGTACTAATCAAGACATATAGACAGTAGTTTTTTTTTTTTTTAGCATTTATTTGATATCTGTTAAATGAGGTACTATTTCTTACTTTTTTATTACTATTTTATTTATTTTTAATTTTTACAATATTGTGTTGGTTTCTGCCATACAACAGTGGAAATCAGCCATAATTATACATACATCTCTTCCCTGCAAAACCCCTCCCTCCCCACATCCCATCCCTCCAGGCCATCACAGAGCCCCAGCCTGGGCTCTCTCTGTCCACAGCAGCTTCTTACCCGCTCTCCGTCTTACACCTGATAGGGTGTCTACGCTGATGCTTCTTTTTCCATCCGTCCAACTCTCTCCCGCCCCTACTGTGTCCACATGTCAAAGAGAAAAACAAACATAGTCTATTAACTCATTTATATGGAATCTAGATACATGGAATTGATGAACCTATTTACAGGGAAGGAATGGAGACACTATTTCTTATTTTGCTTGATTGTCTATTGTTTTCATGTTGAATACAGCATGTGCAACTGCCAATAATAATATAGTTTACTGTTTTTCCATCAGTCACTTCTGAAAAACTCTTGCCTATTCAACAACATTGATTGTGTAACAGCTAATCCATTTCCTCATTTGTAATTAGACGTATAAGTATCAATCAGAGTTTCTGCACACCACGAGACATCCAGCGTGGCACACTGATCTGATCCAAACCTAGGCAAAAGGAAAGAGACATGGCGACCTGCTTAACCTAGAGCAGCAGCAGTATGGAATAATGTTCAGCTGCTGCCATGATCTGATCCAAACCTAGGCAAAAGGAAAGAGACATGGCGACCCACTTAACCTAGAGCAGCAGCATCATAGAATAATGTTCAGTTGCTGCCAGATTTCTAAAAACATTGGAAGCAAAACACTCACTTGACTGTCTCTGCTAGTTTATAATGAGGGTTTCCAGGCTGAGAACCATTATTTCATTCATATTTTCATCTGTTTATTTGTTCAGAAAACAATTTTTCATCTTGTATCATGTACTAGGTGCCAGATAGAGACACAATATATCCTTTGTCTGATGTATTTGCTAGCATAGATTCAGATGGAAACACTGAAGAATGAATCTTAATATAAATATTCAAAGAAATGAGTTCACTTGTCATAAAAATAAGGTATTCTTTGTATAGCCAATTTTTGACACTGATATTTCTTATATCCTTCAGTTCAGTTCAGTTCATTTCAGCTGCTCAGTCGTGTCTGACTCTTTGTGACCCCATGGACTGCAGCACGCCAGGCCTCCCTGTCCATCACCAACTCCCGAAGTTCACTCAAACTCTTGTCCATCGAGTCGGTGATGCCATCCAGCCATCTCATCCTCTTCATCCCCTTATATCTTTACTCTATGTCTTGAAAAAAACATTTATTTTCCAAACATTTGAGACTATTTGAAAATGGATAAAGAAGGTTGATATGGCTCAGGATGGTCTTCCATAAAACAAAAACAGTTATGTAACAATATGACATGAGACGACTCTCCTGATGTGCTTGTGTTTTCACTGTCACTTCACCACTCTCACCGTAAGCGATAGTACCTTATGTCTTATGGTGGATATACTGTCCTATATACACACTTTGCTGTCATTGTTGTTGCTGTTGTTGTTCAGTCACTGAATTGTGTCTGACTCTTTGCCACCCCATGGACTGTAGCCTACCAGGCTCCTCTGCCCATGTGACTTCCCAGACAAGCAATCTGGAGTGTGTTGCCATTTCCTTCTCCAAGGGATATTCTTGACCCAGGAATCAAGCCCACATGTCCTGCATTGGCAGGCAGAGTTTTTACCTCTGAGCCACCAGGGAAGCCCATGTACACACTGCTATGTGTAAAAGCTAGCTAATAAGGACCGACTGTACAGCACAGGGAACTGTATTTGGTGCTGTGTAGTGACCTGTGTAGGAATGGAGTCTAGGAGAGAGTGGATATATGTATAAGTGGGCTTCCCTGTTGACTCAGATGGTAAAGAAGTTGCCTCCAAAGCAAGAGACCTGGGTCAACATATATGCATGGCTGATTCACTTTCCTGTACAGCCAGAAACTAACTCAACATTGTAAATCAGTAAAAAATTAATTTAAAAACCATATTTGAATCCTAGAAAGTAAATAAATAAAATCATTCTAATTAGATTAAAAAATAAAGGGGATAAAAATTGAGCAATATGTCTAGGAGGTTAAATACAAAGTTTTTGTTTATTTTCCAGTGGTTGGTAGGAAGATGTTAATCTTTAATTGGCATTGATTAGTTGATCACATGCAGCCTTAAGGATCTAAGACTTCAGCTTCCACAATTAATAAAATAATCTTAGGAGAAAAAGGCCAAGATTTGGAGGCAGCAGACTTTAATGTGGGTCCCAACTTCACTCATTAGCTTCATGGCTGTGGCCAAAGTGGTTTCATCTTTATGTCTCAGAACCATTAATCCAGAACACAGGGATATACACACAGCCCTTCTTCCCAGACTCAGACTCTGAGCATCAGCAATGTTATCATGTGACTTTTAACTGGTCAAGGGTTGATTTGGAGAAAAAAAAAAAAGTTCCCTTTCAAGACCATGAGGAAGGGCAGAATGAATGGAAAGATGACAGAAATTTATCAGGATAAAGGATGAATAACATCCAGGAATTGACACAGGAAATCCTAAAAGCTCAGGATCTTAATACAGTATAGTTGTGTAGCACACACCTGCCTCAACCCAAAGCAGCCTATAGATTCGGAGGAAGGGAGGTCTTTTTCCTAAATGACATTTGTGGCCCTCAGAACCACAGATGGATTTTATGCATCTAGCTTGCCAGAGAATGAAAAGAGATATTAAGCCAAAGAATCTCATAGGGAATTTGGGGCCAGGTCAGGAAGTGGTATATAATCACTCTTCCCACTTTCTCCTGCCTAGAGCTCATGCTGAAGACCACCCTCCCCAAAATATGTGTTCTTAAAAATGTAGGCTTTCACTGCCCCCATCAAATAATGGGAAAAAATAATCATGAATACATAGCATTAACTCATCTACAAAAATCTCCTGAAAGCATGAGGCTTACTAATGGTATCCAGAAGTATTTCTGAGGACACAAGAGTTATATACAGAGTTTAATGTCTAAATTGTGGATCACAGAAGTTATTCTCATTTTATGATCCCTGGATGCCTAGATGTTAATTATGATAGCAACAGGAGGCTTCCAGTTATTATCTAAGGAAAGAATGTGCTTGCTAATTAAAATGAAAAAAACAAACAAAAAGCTCAGGTTAGCTAAATATCAAGCATCTAATTAAACAAGGCAATCTAATATCTTTGGAAAATTACTGCTTTTATTGCATGCTCAGGTTTATTTGTCTTGATTAATGCAAAATTAGAGGTTTACTTATGCTTTTCCTGTACATATTTGTTTGGTTGACAGAATCTCCCAAATACAGAATCCCTTGAAGGAAATACTAAAACAACTTGTAAAATGGTAGTGAATGATCATCCTAGATCTAACCATTAGACATAATAGGAAATCAAATTTGAATTAAGTAAGATGTATTTTGTGGGTGACCCTTCACCATTTATTCTAATGGTGATCCTCAAAGGTTGATTGAAATTGTTAAGTGGATTTTCAGTATTGACCAAATCATTCAGAGAATCAACAGGAGCAAACATGTCCTTAATCACTATGACCTAAACACTGACCCTTTCTTCGAAATCAGACAAGTACATGAATTCAACTGGTGGTGAAACTTAGGTACTGAAATTCTTTACCAATTTCATCGGTCATTTTATTCAGTCATGCTGAAATTCAAGTCTTCAGTTTTACATAAGAGAAAATAGAAGTTCATATAAGAAAAGGGACTTCCTGGTTAAAAGAAACAAACAAACAAACAAAAATGCTGTCTTGTCTTCTAGCCCAAGCTCTTTCCATACTGCTTGAAACATGTATAAGTCTCAAAAATCTGTTCATCATTCATTGGCCGATGTGATGCCTAAATCCAGATCTAGAGAAGTCATGATCCCTATCACCCTTTCAGAACTATAAAGAGATAAGAAAAATAGCTCAAGGAATGAAATAAGAAGTCAAAGGAAGTGGGCTCAAGGAGAATTACTTTTTATCAGGATGCAAACTTATTTTACTTTTTCTTCCTTTTAAAAAGCAATCACTCCTTAGTCAAGTGGGCCAGATAATGTCCATGTTCTTTTTTCATGCAAGCATGCCTTTCAGTTTGGAAATGGCAGTAGGTCAGGAGCGGCCTCTAAAGCAGAAGTTGAAAAGCAGTGGCTCTATGACCATTAGATGATGGTTTTCATTTAATTTTTGTCTGCATTCAAATTAGTTGCAAAAATTGAAAAACTGGGAGATTTCAGAGAAAAACAAAGGAACAAACAATCCTGGATTTCTGGCTTCTTTTGAGAAACGGGATGGTCTAAGAACACTGTCAGCACTTCTGGAGCTGACTGGCAGGGATAATGTTCAGATAGGACATCTCCTCTCCAGTTCACCTGAGGACCAACTGTTTCCTAATTATTTACCTGCCTTTGGAGCCCAGGATCACCAAGCACTTTCCTCCGTCTGGTCTAATCCATGAGTGTGTCACTTTCTTAGTGGAGAGTGTGTGAGTTTTCTGTCTGAGACACTGCAGTGCACTATCAGGACAGATCAGAGGACTTAAAACCGGATGTCTTCCCTCTCTGCATCTTCATGAAAGTATATTTATCTCCCAGTGGCATCATCTGTAAAATACATTATTAATTCTGTTTTATAATGCTTCTCTGATTTCCCAATAACAAACAAAGAAACTTGATTCACAGGACATGCTCCGTAAGTAAACTCCATTCCCTTTCCAAAATTCCCCTATTTCAATCAGCAAATATTTCAAGATAATTTATTAAGTTATTGCAACTTTCAAAGTACTTAGCAGTGCTTTAGTAATGATTCTGTTCTAGTTGATAGCATTAATCAGATTTAGTAAGTTTAGAAATAGTAATAATAGCCAACATATATCCAGTATGTGCAGCGTGGGCGTGCTCAGTTGCTGAGTCCTGCCCAACTCTTAGCGACCCCATGGACTGTAGCCCACCAGGCTCTTCTGTCCATGGAATTTCCCAGGCAAGAATACTTGAGTAGGGTGTCATTTTCTTCTTCAGGGCATTTTCCTAACCCAGGGATCCAACCCATGTCTCTTGTGTCTCCAGCATTGGCAGGCGAATTCTTCACCACTGAGCCACCTGGGAAGTCCCACATGTAGCATATCAGAAGTTTTTTTAAACACAGAAACATTTTGTAAATGTTAAATGATATACTTCTTATATTATTAAAAAATATGGTGCATTCATGATTTTCCTGACATCCTTGGATTGAATAAAACATGGCTGGGTAGAGGGAGTTTAGTCAATTTAAAGTTCACTTGAAAAAGTATCATAAATAAAAATGTGGCAGATCTGCATTCGGATATAATAAAAGTGTGATGATTATCATCTAATAGATAATCATTCAAAAATGCCAGTTTAGGAGGTTGATATCTGAGTAGTCTACCATCACATTTAGAGCTCAAATGTTTAACCTCGACAGATGCTAACACAAAAAGGTGTTGCAGACCCAACACTTACTCGCTAATGGCCAAGCTGTCAGGAATTTAACTTCTCTGTTGTAAATGTATTTCTCTCATGCCCTCTCTTTGGTCCGTGCTTATTTACACTGAGAACATTACCTGCACAGCACACCTGTTTATTCCAGGAGACAGGTGGCTTAAAAAAGCAAATGAGCCTAGCTCCCATGACATTTTGTTAAAAAATAAATAATGCAAAGCAAAAAAGTCTCTTATGGCTCATGAAGACTTGCTAATCAGGCAGATGTCCTCTGCGTAGTTCCTCGGGGCCTAAAATGCAAATACTGATATGCTGATAATCGCTGAACCCTAGTCTCAGTAATTGTTTCTATCCTCATTATCTTCTATTATTCCCCATAAAAAAAATCCATTTTTAGCTAAGAAATCTGGTGCACATAATACAACTGATATCAAAGGTTTAATGGCCTTGCCATCAATACATTGAATTAATCTCTCCTTAGCAGTAATGATTCCTCAGACAGGGCAACAGATAATAACACCATAGCACTAGGACATTCAGTGGATGGTTCTCACCCATTGAAAGTTAACATTATGGCTAATTGGTCATTGCTAGCTATTCTTTTAGATGTACTGGTTATGTCTCCCCATGAATATCTCAATTCCAGCTTACTTGCTTAAGAGAAATGTCTTTATTGGCAGCATGACACATCATTGAACTATACAACAGGGCACCATCCTTCAACTTAGACAGTGCTAAAGAACATATCATGTCAGATGGTCTAATAAAAAAGCAGAACCCACGTTACCACTCAGTAAAACTAATACAAAAAAACAAGTTATGACTGTGAAAATGTCTTTAGCCAATCTTTACCTCAAGCGTTTTTCTTTTTTCATTTTTCTTTTGCTTCCCTTTAATTTTCCAGTAGTCTCTTAAATTACGTCACAGGAAAGTCACGAATTTTTCTCTTCATTGTACGATTTGTTAGGTTTAGTCACTAAGTCCGACTCTTTGGTGACCCTGTGAACTGTAGCCTGGCCTGACTCCTCTGTCCATGGGATTTTCAAGACAAGAATATTGGAATGGGTTGCCATTTCCTTCTCCAGTTATTTGCTATAAATGAGAAAACTAGCAGAACAGAATAACTGGAAGGAGAAATAAGATTAGACTCTGGCAATGGAATGTAAGTGTACTGCCATCTATAGGCTGGCAGTAAATTCCTGATCAGAATGAGCCTTAGGCTCACCCACAATGTTCATACAGGAATCAGGTGTTTCCTGACAGTTATTAACTCTGGGGATTTTAGGAGAATATCTGGTCAATATCACCTTGCTTTATTTCTCCTTACTTAATAGATTTTTATTTGACTTGAAGACATGTGAGTCAAAAGTGAAGGAAAGATAAGTCAAAATTCCAAGTTTAAAGTAATATTAGAATATTCACCTTTTAAAAAATGTTTTTTATTGGCTGGCTATCAGCAAGTCTTTTAAGCAAGAATAAAAATTAAATATTAAGGTAAATTTATGTTGGTCACTTGAAATAAATTTGAAAGTCATAAATCATTTACCCTTTGGGATCCTATATTCTCTAGCCAGTAATAAAATTATCTTCTTTATCTTCATATACCATCTTTCTATCCTATAAATTGGAATCATGCTTAGTATTTACAACTACTAAGTAAGGAAAGAATATTCAGAACACTATTTTGAAATACTTACCCATATTTATTCACAGATTTTTATTTTGCCAGAAATACCCAATCCAGATTTTGACAAGATCTCTGATCTATACAGGTTTTTTGCAAAATATTCTTCCTTCATCAGTCTTCTGACACTGGGTTTAAAAGTCAGTGCGGGACCCTGTGGAAAGCACCCTGGGGCGATGCCTGGAGGAAAGAAGGCCAAAAGTTGATCTTGGCCTAGATAGCATTTCTTAAAACATGCAAAATTCAACAGACTCAGGCAGGGCAGTACTACAGGTTCTGCCAGAGGCCTGCCAAGGAGACCAGCTGCAGTTGTCACCACAGGTGGCTTCCAGGGACATCCCAGTGGAAAGACACAAAGCAGTTGCTAATCATCCTGTTTCACCCCCGCTGTTAACACATGTTGTCTGAAAGTCTCTCCCAGCACTGTCTTACCGCCTTGGATTAAAAGTGCATGTGTTCAAGGCTTATCTCCTTAGCTAGACTGTCAATCATGACTTAAGAATAGTGGCCTTATGGCCTCGCAGTCAGACGTACAATGCTTTGAGCCTATTAGGAACAATAAACGGTTATTAGAAACAATAAATAGTGAAAAAGACTGAGAAGCTGAAAACTGCCTCTGTGTATTAAAATCTAGAATACCTACATCACTCATGTTGCTGCTGCTGCTACTGCTGCTAAGTCGCTTCAGTCGTGTCCGACCCTGTGAGATCCCATAGACGGCAGCGCACCAGGCTCCCCCGTCCCTGGCATTCTCCAGGCAATAACACTGGAGTGGGTTGCCATTTCCTTCTCCAATGCATGAAAGTGAAAAGTGAAAGCAAAGTCGCTTAGTCGTGTCCGACTCCTAGCGACCCATTTGCCAGGCAAGAGTACTGAAGTGGGGTGCCATTGCCTAGAAATGGCTTCTCTCCAGCCATCTACTGCAGAAGTAGAAAGCATATCTATCCTTGCCAATTAAGAGCCTATATCTGCTTAATCCTCCTTATTCTTATCCATAGGCATCTTCTTTAAGTTCATCCCCCAGGCATTTAGAACTTGCTTTATTTATACCTATGGAATTAGAATAGCAATGATTATTGATATTATTTGAGAATTTATTATATTCCTAGCATTGTGACTGGTTTGGAAAACACTAGCGTGGTTTCCTTGGAGCATGTTCTACTCCATCCGATTCAGTCTACATGCATTTCACTACGTGAGCACTGCTGAATCTCAGAGTTATGACTATGACTCATGCCCAGTTCTATCCCATGTGATTCTGTCCTGGAAAGGTCACTGGCTTGGAAGTCAGAGGCCCTAGTGCTAGTACTGGCTCTCCTAGTTACTGAATGTGGGATTACTAAGTCACTTAATTCCACTAAGTTGGAAGGCCTTAGTTGCCTTGACTTCCCTGGTGGCCCAGACAGTAAAACATCTTCCTACAATGAGGGAGACGTGGGTTCAACCCCTGGGTCGGGAAGATCCTCTGGAGAAGGAAATGGCAACCCACTCCAGTACTGTTGCCTGGAAAATCCCATGGATGGAGGAGCCTGGTAGGCTACAGTCCATGGGGTTGCAAAGAGTCGGACACGACTGAATGCCTTCACTTCACTTCACTTTTTAGTTACCTTGTATATGTAAAGGCACTAGCACTTCTTCAAATGTTCTTAAAGTGTGTTCATGTGTGTGAAAGCAATGTGTAAACTATAAATTCCTATAAACACATACACATAGAGGTCAATCATTACTATTGCTACCAGATTAACGTTGGAAATCAGCAGAGTGATAAGAATCACTCACCTTCCAGAACGAGCTAAATACCTCCTCTCCAAGAGTCTTCAGTGACTGCTATAACCTAAGTCAGGATTTCTGGCACTGGAATTGCCTTTAGCAGTCTCTAACTTCCAGTGGTCATGTATGGATGTGAGAGTTGGACTGTGAAGAAAGCTGAGCGCCGAAGAACTGATGCTTTTGAACTGTGGTGTTGGAGAAGACTCTTGAGAGTCCCTTGGACTGCAAGGAGATCCAACCAGTCCATTC
>NW_011494656.1:1128814-1130753 GCF_000754665.1 Bison bison bison | reverse complement strand
TGCAAGGATCCAACCAGTCCATTCTAAAGGAGATCAGCCCTGGGTGTTCTTTGGAAGGAATGATGCTGAAGCTGAAACTCCAGTACTTTGGCCACCTCACTGGAAGAGTTGACTCATTGGAAAAGACCCTGATGCTGGGAGGGATTGGGGGCAGGAGAGAAGGGGACGACAGAGGATGAGATGGCTGGATGGCATCACTGACTTGATCGACGTGAGTCTGAGTGAACTCCGGGAGTTGGTGATAGACAGGGAGGCCTGACGTGCTGGGATTCATGCAGTTGCAAAGAGTAGGACACGACTGAGCAACTGAACTGAACTGAACTTGCTTCAAATATATCAGTTTTCCCTGACTTGCTCACTGAGGTCAAGGAGTTCTTCCTAAGAAAGCACTTCTACCATGGCGTGTCCACATACACTATGCTTAATAGGAAACTTGGTACAAAATAGGGATAAATGTATATATAGAGTCATATAAGGAATCTTCTCTTTGTATCAGAACCCTGTCCTGTGCCATGTCAAAAGCATCTTTCTCTAACTTTACTCCATTTATGGCTGCAGGGGCCAATTTCTCCTAAGCTTCCAACGGCTTCTCTTCTAGCAGGTACAACCTCTGCCTGAGGCCAACGAAGTAGCTTTTACTTGCTGTTCGGGGCTTCTCTTATACCCTGACAGCTAAAATGTGTGTGTGTGGGGCGGGGGGAGGTTTGGGGATGGAGGTCAATGCCCAGGGACCATTTTTTAACCAATGCAGTAAGAAGAAGCAGATAGGTGTTTCCGTCTTTGATTCCTTAGGGAATGTTCTGAACTGCATTTCCGAAGCCTTCTCAGGAGGCTCAGGCAAACTCAAGTGCCTGTAGCCCATGAGATGGATAACACCTTCCTCTTACTTTTGCTCCTTCTTCATTTTATTCTCTTTATCCAGTATTTGCTACCTCTGGGATCATCTTCCCAAATAAACTACCCAAATATTAGCTTCTGTTTCAGGCTCTGTTTTCAGGAAATCCGATTAAGAAGCCATCTGTAAGGCCTCAGCAAGAATTTGGCATCAGAATGACTTAGACCTTAGTGAACCTTCTTTTTCTCCTTTAGATGCCTTTAAATTCTAATGCTAAGTCTGTGTCATATTAATGAGTACATATGTGCTCATCAGATAATGAAGACCAGGTGTAAACATACAAACAAGTGAGGTACTCTTTTCAGGCTTAGTCTGTGCTGAGTCACACAAGCATGATCCTAACAATTCACAGAGCTGGAAAAATAAATCCGACTCTAGCCCTTCTAAGCATCATCTAAATTTCTGCACTCAGCTCACTGAGACAGAATAAAATGTTGGCAGGTACCTCATCCTATGTAGGAACACAGGAATTGGAATAGTAATCTATTAAAAAAATTTTTTGAAAAGTTCAGGGAAACTTAGAAATATCCAAATATTTATGTATCTCTACCATTACCACTTCCTCCCCAATAAAATAAAGAAGATCTGTGCCTATCATGGGATGACTTCCCTGAGAATTCTGGCAGAATGAATCAGAGCTCTCATTCAGGTATCCCGTCAATATAGCTTTCTGAAGCAATATTCCCTGTGTTTACTGCAGCCTAAGAGCTGTTCCCCAGCAACTGGTGGCTTCCTCAGTATAAATGGTAATAATAGCAATGACAATAATATTAATAATTGAGATGAGAAATTTTCATGTGCCACAAATGTATATTTTACATAATTTTTAAAAGTTCATTCTGAAAACATTCAGTTCAGTTCAGTCACTCAGTCGTGTCTGACTCTTGGCGACCCCATGAATTGCAGCACGCCAGGCCTCCCTGTCCATCACCAACTCCTGGAGTTCACTCAGACTCAAGTCCATTGAGTCAGTGATGCCATCCAGCCATCTCATCCTCTGTCATCCCCTTCTCCTCCTGCCCCCAATCCCTCCCAGCATCAGAG
>NW_011494656.1:1112526-1128714 GCF_000754665.1 Bison bison bison | reverse complement strand
GTTTCAGCCTCAGCATCAGTCCTTCCAATGAACACCCGGGACTGATCTCCTTTAGGATGGACTGGTTGGATCTCCTTGCAGTCCAAGGGACTCGCAAGACATTACATACTGTTAATACATGATAGTCAGCCCGGTGGCTCAAGATGGTAAAAAAGTCTGCCTGCAGGGCGGGAGACCCAGATTCAATCTTTGGGTTGGGAAGATCTCCTGGAGGCAACACACTCCATTATTCTTGCCTGGAGAATCTCATGGGCAGAGGAGCCTGGTGGGCTATATAGTTCATGGGGGTCACAAAGAGTCGGACATGATTGAATGACTTTCACTTTCATATAATATATAGTTATATATGACTCCAACTATGCAACACTATGGAAAAGGCAAAACTATAGGAAAAAAAATTTGAAGTTGCCAGAGGTTGATGGGAGATTAATATGCGAAGCACACAGGATTTATAGAGCAGTGAAAATAATCTGTGATAATATAATTAAGGATGTGTGTCAGTATGCATTTGTCTAAATGCATAGAACGTACAGCATCAAGAATAAATCCTCATATACACACTACTGAATGTAAAATAGGTAACTAAGGACCCACTGTATAGCACAGGGAACTCTACCCAGTACTCTGTTATGGCCCATATGGAAAAAGAGTCTAAACAGAGTGGGTATGTGTATATGTCTAACTGATTCGCTTTACTCTTTAGCAGAAACTAACACAGGGGCTTCCCAGGGGGCTCAGTGGTAAAGAACCCACTGCCAGTACAGGAGATGCAAGAGACACAGGCTCAGTCTCTGGGCTGGGGAGTAGGAAATGGCAACCCATTCCAGTATTCTTATCTGGAGAATTCCTTAGTTAGCAGAGGAGCCTGGTGGGCTACAGTCCATGGCGTTGCAAAGAGTTGGACATGGCTGAGAAAATGAGCATACACCCACACACAGAAACGAATACACTGTAAGTCAACTGTACTCCAACAAAAATGTTGAAAAGAGGGAACGTTAATGCAAACTGTGGAGTCTGGGTGACAAAAATGGGCCATTGTAGGTTCCTCAACTGTAACAAATGCACCACCCTGGTGGGTGGGGACTATTGAAAAAGAGGAAGGCTGTGCATGTGCTGGGGCTCTGAGTACATGGCAGATCTCTGTACTTCTTTTTCAATTTTGCCTTGAACTTAGGACTGCTTTGAAAAATATATTCTTAATAAAAAAAATTTTAAAGTCAACCTTTATTTACTACAAATCCCTCCACCACCACAATCACCAGTCAAAGAATTGGCTCTGCTCCTCAGAATCCATGAGCAGCAACCCCAAAGTCATCATGATAGGAAGTGGTGAATGGATTTTTTTTTTTTTTAAGCTAATGGCACCAAATTTGACTCTACTGTAGGCATCTGGTAGGTGGGGAGAGAAAGATTCCTTCCTTCTTTAATAGCCCTTTTACTGTGATTCCTAGACTTGTGAGAAAAGACCAAACTGAAGACAAGCCTTCACCTTGAACCCAGCCAGTCAGTCTTCCAAAGAATCAGGGACCATTTTCCTACCAACCTACCTTAAGTCCCTCGAGTCCTGGAAATGGAGACTCGGTGGGCACTGCCTGTTATGGAGTGATCGGTGGGCTTAAGGGAGGAGAAGGCTTTTGATTTCCTTCTAGTCACTCTTCTTGCCAGAAAACTCTCTCATCACCTCTGCGGTGGAGTTCTGCAAAGACTCGATCACCTGGCTTGTTAGCAAGTCAGGGGGTCTCTTTAGATCCCATCCAGCACAGACTCTACTAGGGTCTTAGCTATCCTCTAAGCCCACCTTGTGGGCCTCTCTGGGTTACCATAGCAACAACCCACAGCCGATGGCCTCTCCAAGAAACTGTCAATTAGAATGGAGAGAGGGTTAAGCTTGAGTGACAGTGTGGTCATCCTAGCCATATTTAGATGTGAGTGCAAATAACTCAGTAACCAAAGAGCAAATGAATCTCTGCCCTGCCCCCACCCTTTGCTCAGACTATAAAGAAAACTCTCATGTTTTATACGAGTTGTTTTCCAGCTCTAAATAATATACGTAAGACTCATCATTGACATTTATTTAAAATAAAGTTTCCCAAGCCATACCCTGAATGATTTATAGTCACAGTACCCAGAATGAAGAGACAGGGGTTTGCATATTAAAGCGTGATGCAGATGATTTGAAAACTACCCATGGCAATGCTGATTTAGGTGTTCGCCGAAAACCCTAATCCTCAAGATGTTCGTTTTGGGCTGAATCGTGTCCTTCCCAAATCCATATGCTGAATCCTTAACCCCCAGGACCTCAGAAGGTGACAGTTTAGAGATAGGGCCTCTGAAGTGTGAATAGATGAAAAGAAGGCCCTTGGGATAGGCCCTAACCTGATCTGAATGGTGTCCTTGTAAGAAAATGAGATCAGGACACACAGAGGGACACAGAGATGCGCTGGCGCAGAGGAAAGGCCACGCGAGGATGCTGCCAGAAGGTGGCCGTCTGCAAGCAAGCCGCAGAGAGAGGGCCCAGAAGAAACCAAACCATCAGCTTCGACTCCCAGCTTCCAGAACTGTGAGAAAATAAACGTCTATTGGTGAGGCCGCCTGTGCGTGCTAAGTGCTAAGTCACTCAGTCGTGTTTGACTCTTTGTAACTCTATGGTCCGTAGGCTACCAGGCTCCTCTGTCCATGGGATTCTCCAGGCAAGAATACTGGAGTGGGTTGCTGTGCCCTCCTCCAGGGGGTCTTCTCTACCCAGGGATCGATCCCGCATCTACTTACAGTCTGCTGCATTGGCAAGCAGGTTCTTTGCCTCCTGGGAATCAGCAGCCACCTGGTCTGGGGTATTTTGTTGTGGCAGCCCCAGCAAACTAATACAATATTATATATGCAAAGCAAGCTCCAAAAACAACAAATATGGCAAAATACTCCTTACCTGAGGTTAGAATAGCAGCCAGAAATTATGCTTTGTCCTCATTACACGGCCAGCACAGTGCTATTGACCCTGGAGTTTGAGAATGATCTCAAAAGAAGCATGGGACCTGTTGAACAGTTTTGCAACACACACACAAAAACATTGAATATTGGAGAAATTATATTAACATTTAAATATGAATTAGGTGGTGAATATCACTGGTTGGAGCGGAAAAGGGACAAAGATCCACGAATCCTCTGGAATAGTCATGGGAGGGCCCTGAGGTTGATAGGCCTCATGTCAGCTTCCAGGTGAAGGCAGAAGGGGATGCCCAATAGTAGAGCGATGTGTGAAAGTGATGGTTTGAACAACCAATCAGGGTTAGATTTGTGGAAATTTTCCAATGTCACGTCACATAATTCTTTCCTCAGTTCCTTTCTGGCCTTGTAGTTGTTGCTGTTCAGTCGATAAGTCATGTCTGACTCTGTGTCCCCTGAACAGCAGCACACCAGGCCTCCCTGTCCCTAGGGGCCTTCTCCTGGAGTTTATCCAAGTTCATCTCCATTGAATCGGTGATGTTACCCTATTGGTGATGCTATCTAGGTTATTCAACATTTTATTCATAGTTGACTCAGAAAGAACCTAAATAAGGTGAGCTGATCAATAGGATAGGTATCAGTTACAAAGTAATCAGAATACCAAAAGACAGGAAAAGGGACTGAATTTCATATAACGAACATAAATTCTTGCTCGAGGATTGAGAAATTTTGCTAGAAAACTGCTTATTTTCTAAGTTGCTTTTCTTTGTAAGAAATTTTAGCCAGTAATGTTTTTGTCCCCTTGACAATGGTTAGTATAGTATAAGTAAAATTTGTGAGACTTGCTTTGGGACCAAGATTTTAATTAATTTGGTACCGAACCTAAAATCATTGAATCTAAAACTGCATGAGAATTAGAAAATTAAAACGGCAGAGAACAATGGTCATCCATTGGTTTTAGTCATCCACCATGTACAATAAAATCTATTTATTTTAATAGGTAAATGCACTCAAACATGACTAACATTTCCGAGTGCATTTAATGGATTACTGTACCAGTTAACTGCTGCTGCTGCTGCTAAGTCACTTCAGTCGTGTCTGACCCTGTGCGACCCCATAGACAGCAGCCCACCAGGCTCCCTGGTCCCTGGGATTCTCCAGGCAAGAACACTGGAGTGGGTTGCCATTTCCTTCTCCAATGCATGAAAGTGAAAAGTGAAAGTGAAGTTGCTCAGTCGTGTCTGACTCTTCTCGACCCGGTGGACCGCAGCCCACCAAGCTCCTCCATCCATGGGATTTTCCAGGCAAGAGTACTGGAGTGGGTTGCCATTTCCTTCTCTGTACCAGTTAACTAGCAAAGCATTATCATAGGTTGGGTTGCAATCTAGTATTAAAAATGTTGCATCAAAATGTCCATGGCTAGACACAGTAGAAGTTATTTCTCTAATATATCTGTGCAGGTATTCTTGGTCAGTGAAGGCTGACCTCCAAGTGCTTTGAGGATGCAAATTATTTCCATTTTGTGCCTTCTTCTTAGTTGACTATGACCTCAATATTCTTTGCATCCTCCAGAGGAAGGGCAAGCAATATGGAGGAACCATATCTAGCTCATTTTCTACCTTGGCATGGAAATGAAATATATCACCTTCTCTAATATTCCACAGAAAAGAATTAAACACTTGGCCCCACCTCAGTGCATGGCAGGCTGGGAACATCCATATAATGTGGCTACTTCCAGCCAAAGTATGCGCACAGGAACACAGATTTTTATGTACAACTGTCTTTGTCACAAATCTCAAGTTAATCCTTTAGCCAGGATAGTGAATTTTTATTTCAGTGATAAATTTCCCATAAGAATAAAAGACGACCAAGAAGAAAATATGAAAAATGCAAATTGTAATCATTTTAGGACTGGAAAGCTATTTTCATTTTGAGCAAATAATCTGAATTTACACGGAAGGTCTTGTCCTTTTTGAAGACAGGCAATTTTTTTTTTCTTCCAAAAATGATTTCTCTTGAATATTAAATAGAGACTAGGGGTTAATGGTTGTATGAGCATAGAGTACCTGGAAAAACTTGTTGCCATGACAATGTAATTCACATCATTAATAACTTGTATTTATTTCCTCTTTTTTCAAATAGGTGAAATTTAAGAAAAGCTAAAATAATCTCTAAAATGCCAGAAAACTAAGAGACTTTCATTAGAATCATAAATAGTCATGTTTCTACCACTTGAAAATGATTAGAAAGAAAGGAAATAAAATTTCCCTGAAGTCAGCTTAGATGCATACTGATTTTATTTTAGACAAAATATCCTCTTTTTAACCTTGATCCATGTGTTCAGACACGCACATGAAGTAGCAGTTCATATTCAGGCTGCTCTCTATATATCAAGTATATTAAGTGTGAATATGTTATGTGTCATTTTGAATAAGGAAAGGCACAATAAAACACAACGGCAGTAATAGTGTTTAGAACACTTAAAGTGGGTACAACTTAACCCAAAATATTGGAAGAAGTACTATTACTTTCATGTTCTTTAGCTTAACAAAATATTCCTCTATATACATACTTTCTATGTTCTAAATTGAATTATTTCTGTCCTAATGTGTGACTCCAGAATGCTAAGGGGATTACAGTCCTTACTGCTTACTGCAAAAAGAAGAGAGAAAAAGAAAAATATTAGATTTTTCAATAACATTTTAATGCTCCCAGACCATGAAATTTCATTTTACTGCCTACCTTTTCCCTCCATATTTAATCTCCAGCTTCCTTCTCCACAGGATATTAAAATTTGTACTTTTTTTTTCACTCAAAGAAAGAGGAAGAAGAGAAAAGGCTATACTGCTCTCCATCATCTCTCTCATTTCCAATTTTGCTTCTTTATATGTGGAGCTGTTGGAGGAAATTATGTGCTAGAATGGCATTCTCTAAATTTTGTGAAACACTCACCTTTCATAATGTTAATAGGTAGAATATGAAAAAATTCTTATTTCAAATGTTTAAGATTCAGTAGTATAAGCAAAATCAAATTTTATTTCTCTTTATTTTCTTAGTGCAAGATTTCCTATAGCTTTCAATTAGCAATATGCCTTCTACCCCTCAAAGAGAAAATAGGCTATTACAAATATGCCTTCTGATCATCAAAGAAATGGAATATGTAGGGGCTTCCCAAAGTTATTTGTAATGGAACACTTCTTGCCAGACATCTTGCAAGATTATTACTCAGTTGAATGCTCTCTGGGAAACACCAGCTCAAACTTTCGCACAGACTCTCAGGGACACCTTAAGTTTTTTTTCTCTATTATTGCCTAATTTGAGCCCTATTTCAAATATCTTGCTGTTCTCTACCCCATCTCCTTTTATCTATGGATCCAATATTTGTTTCAATGACTTCTTCTATGAAAAATAAAAGCTAAAACATTATTAGTTCCTGTATGAAAAGCTATCTTAGCTAGGGTAGGAGAGCAAAAAATATGATTCACCAAGTTTTTGGTATTGATATATATATATATATATATTTGCTTCAATGACTATAAATTTGAAAGGCAAGACATTGTCCTTCCAAGTAGATGCACCATAATAAGACTAATAACTTTCTGATATTCAGCCCCAAAATAGGGACTAAAACACATTACATGACAAATGGAAAATGGCCCCTTTCAGAAAACTTTTATTTTAACCATTAATTTTTAGACCACTTTAGACTTGCAAGAGAGTTTTCAAAGTAGTATAGAGAACTGCAGAGATTGCACACTCAGCTCCTGTCATGTTAGCATCTTACATAACCGTGGAAAGTTTTATCAAAACTATGAAATTAACTTGGGAAAACACTATTAATTACAGTACAGAACTCACTTGAATTCTACCACTTTTTCTTTATGTCTTCTTTTTGTCCCAGGATCGAATCCAAGTGCAACACTGCATTGAATTCTCACATCCCCTGTAGTCTGTGACAAGTCCTCAGTCTTTCTTGGCCTTTTATGACCATCACACTTTTGAAGAGTACCAATCAGTTATTTTGTGCAGTATTCCTTGTTTTGGGTTTGTCTGATGTTTTCTCACAATTTTATTGAGATAATGTGGTCCGTCTCGTCAAAGCTATGGTTTTTCCAGTAGTCATGTACGGATGTGAGAGTTGGACCATAAAGAAGGCTGAGCCCCAAAGAATTGGTACATTTAAATTGTGGTGATGGAGAAGATTCTTGAGTGTCCTTTGGACTGCGAGGAGATCAAAGCAGTCAATCCTAAAGGAAATCCACTCTGCATATGCACTGGAAGGCCTGATGCTGAGGCTGAAGCTCCAATACTTTGGCCACCTGATGCGAACAGTTAATTCATTGGAAAATACCCTGATGCTGGGAAAGATTGAGGGCAGGAGGAGAAGTGGGAGGATGAGATGGTTGGATGGCATCACCGACTCAATGGATATGGGTTTGAGCAAACTCTGGGAGATAGCAAAGGACAGGGAAGCCTGGTGTGCTGCAGTCCATGGGGTCACAAAGAGTCGAACACAACTCAGCCATTGAACAACAACAAATGCATTACTGAAAAGGATAATATAGAAGTGCTATGCAGTTTTCAGTGCATGACAGCAAGGAGTTAACAATGCTAATAAACAGTAGCAATGATTTTGACTTTGATTACTTTGTTAAGATGGTGTGTGCTGTAATTCCCTCTGTGAACTTTTCATTTTTATTTGTAATTCATGAATATTTTGAAAAAAGATACTTTGAGACTATGCAAATACTCCTTTTTCTGCTTAAATTTTCTTACTCACATCAGTATCCATTGGTGGCTCCTGTCATTGGAAATTATAACCATGGCATTCCAATGGCAGTTTCCTAATGTCTTCAATTTTTCCATAGTTATTCATTGAAATTCTCCAGTAAGGAAGAGTTGCTGCTTTTCCTTCATTTATTTATTCAGCTAGAAATTTATATCAATATGAATTTGTAGTTCTCTAATTCTTTAGGTTATAATCTAATACTATAGGTATTTATTGTGTTGCTCAATTTATTCCAACCAGAAGCTTTTAGCAAGCACTAATTAAAATGAGTTATGTCATCTTTATAGAGTGTTTTGGAATCCTGTATGTGTAATGGATCAAGTTCAGTGAAGTGAGAGTTGGGATAGAAATGATTTGTTCCGGAAACCCTGCGTCTGCTTTGTTTGAATTGTGTACATGCTACAGAGACATTTGTGTGCATATTGGCCTTGTGCTCTGAGTTGTTTCTTGCCCCTGTTGATCTGTGGCACCAGATGAACTGACCCCTGGCAAAAGTCATTCTCAATAGTTGCTGTTCTATGTGCATAATGAGCCCTTGGCATAGACCTTGGTCATGGCTGAATGCTGGTCATCTAGTAGACCCATGAAAGACTCTCTTTTCTGGACTCCACTACTATCCTATCTGCACTTATATACCCAATCTGGCAAATTAAATGGATATGCTTGTAAGGACAAACCACCTTTACTTGCGATTCCAGATGCCTTCTTCTATTATTCAAAAAGAAACAGAGTCTCATCTAAACCACAAAGACTTCTCCTTGGGCATGACATAATTGTGTAGGCCACAGCATGCATTCCCACTTAATGTTATACTAGATGGAATCAATGCAGTCACACATTTACTCAACTTCGGCTTTTAGAGAAGGGGTGGGAACTTGAGTATCGTTTTAGGTCTAGGGAGCAAGAATCAATTTATTTTCTTCATTTTCCTCTGCATTATTTATAAATTTCATAGTACTGTCCATACATTTAAATAGAAGAAATGCAAAGTGATGACAAAGGTCCACATAGCCTAGCTATGGGTTTTCCAGTGGTCACATATGGATGTGAGAGCTGGACCATAAAGAAGGATGAGCACCAAAGAATCAAGGCTTTTGAACTGTGGTGCTGGAGAAGACTCTTGAGAGTCCCTTGGACTGCAAGGAGATCAAACCAATCAATCAGAAATATTCAGAAATCAATTCAGAATATTCATTGGAAAGACTGATGTAGAAGCTGAAGCTCCAATACTTTGGCCACCTGATGCAAAGAGCTGACTCACTGGAAAAGACCCTAATGTTGGGAAAAATTGAGGGCAGGAGGAGAAGGGGACGACAGAGGATGAGATGGCTGGATGGCATCACTGACTCAATGGACAAGAGTTTGAGCAAGCTCTGGGAGATAGTGAAGGACACAGAAGCCTGATGTGCTACAGTCCATGGGGTTGAAAAGAGTTGTACATGACTGAGCAACTGAACAACAACAGGACCTCTGTGTAACTTGATCAAAAGAGCAGGTTGACCAAATGTGTCTCGGTCTACCAGAGCAGGAACAACTGTATATGTAGGGCTCTACTCTTAATACTTTACATGTATAATTGATTTCAATTAGTGATTGCGAAAAGCTTCTGCTTGGAATAACTTGAGCAACACGATAAATAACTATAGTATTAGATTACAACCTAAAGAATTAGAAATCGACAAATTCATATTGGTATCTCTTTTGTTTGGCTTCTCTCTCATCCTAATAGATTAAGCCCATTCATTAAGCTTAGTGTAACTGTTATTATATTAAGAGTAAAAAAGAGGAATGAGGAAAAGGAGACAAAAAATTCATTTTTATGCAGAACTTGCCAAATGTCCTTTCTGAGTGAACATTTATATACATACTCAATATGTATATTCATTTAATCTTTATAAAATTCCTAAGAAATACCATTATTACTGTCAATTTACAGGAAAAGCAACTGAGACTCATAAAGGGCAAGTAATCTAGGAACTTATCACAGGCTAGCTCGTAAGTAGCAGAACTAGGCTCTGAACCCAAACACCTGGTTCTAAAGTCTGTGCTACTAACATGAAAAAGGATAGCAAATCTACCATTTGGTCATTTAAGCTCAAACTTTGTATAATCTGCCACTACGGACGTAAGAGCTTTTCCTATGGCCATTACCAGTTACAGGTTATATGAATGTCTTAGTCACTGACACTCCATTTTGTCAATAGGATCAGTTGGGTTGCTCATTTTTTCCTGGTTTAACATTTACTGAAACTCTGCCCTGTTTTAGGGTCTGTGCCAAATGCTAGGTGAGGGAAAGATTGGAGAGAGAATACAGAAATAAGTAAGACAAAATCTTTATCATTAAGAAAAAAAAAACTAACACTTATTAAAAATTGTTTCAACTGCTACTACTGAATAGATGCTTTGAGATATTTATTGAGAATCTTGCAAGGAAGCAACTTACTCTGAAGTAGGAAGTAGGCAGGACTTCCCTGGTAAAGAATCTGAGGAAAGAAATGTAATGTGGGAGACCTGGGTTCAATATCTGGGTTGGGAAGAGCCCCTGGAGAAGGGCAAGGCTACCCACTCCAGTATTCTGGCCTGGAGAATTCCATGGATTCTATAGTCCATGGGATCGCAAAGAGCTGGACATGACTGAGTGACTTTTACCTTCACTTTCAGGAAGTAGGCAAGGTTTTGTGGAGAAGCCAAGATATTAAAAGCTGAACGGAGAGGAAGTCCACCTGTTGCGGGTGAGAACAACTCACTCACGGTGGATTAAGAGAACCGTGGGAAGTTGGAAGTGGCTCAAAATAAGAGCACTTGGTGAAGGAAGGTGATGGAAGTGGGAAGGTGAAACACAGGGGGAGAAAGTTAGAGAAATAGGCAGGTTTCAGCAGATCTTGAAGAGCCACATACCAGAATGGATTTTTGTTTTCTTTGGTGAGTAGGAGCCATTGCTGGTTGAAGAAAAGAAACTCAACAGAAACAAGTGTGGACCAGATATCAGTACACGTATGCTCTGTCCCTGGCTTGGGCAATATCAGGCTCCGTGATGCTGGATGGAGCAATCCTCCTTTCTGGGCTTCAATTACTCGTTTGCAAAGTGAGGACCTAGCTTCCTATTATTTCTAGGATCCCTTCCAGCTCTCAAATGGTATCTATTTCCATAATTATCCATTTGCGGTCTTTGTATAGGAAGTGGTCTGAAACACATTGGGAAATAAAAAGCACCGCTGATCCCAACCAGAGATGCCAGGGACTTTGAGAGGTAATTGGTAGCATCCGTCACAGAGCATCAGTGTGTGCTGCTGCTAGGGCTGAGGCTCTGCGGCTGCAGCTCAGACGTGAACACCTCGGTTCCACCCAAGATTTATCCCTGGCAATTCTGTAAATTGTTATTCTAATGCCTGTGGGGATGGAGTTTCATAGCTGCAAGCCACTCTATCAGAGGGCTATTTGGCTCATAGCACCTTAACTCTGGGAGCAAGATGTTTTATGTAGCCCTCAAGGTTCTCATGGGAAGAGGGGAAGATAGTTGCTGGGTGTGTGGATGCCTAACAGTTTTTATAGCTGGAGCAAACAAGAAAAAAACTGTCACACTTTATTCGCGTATATATTTGTTTAGCAGCTCTATCCATTTCTTTTCTGAAATACCCTTTTGCAATATATATGATCACCAAATACTTGTTTTACAGTCAGCAAATATTTAATGAGTCATTGTGGAGAACATTTGCAATGAAACACACTCCTCCTACCCACTCCCCACACAGACACACACAGACACACACACACACACACACACTCACTCAAACATATATGCATAGTTTAGGGGGCAGAGATAAAGCATCCCCTTTCCCAGGGAACGTAAGTTGGCCGAAATATATCCTTTGCCTGTGACTCTCACGTTGGAGACATTTTTTCCTCCGAGGTCATGTATAAGTAGACATCTGTAAAATCAAACTGCACGTGAGACTTCCTCTGTTCCTTTCAGTTTCTGTTCGGCTGGTGGAAAAATCTGCCAGAAAGTGAGAAAATATTGGAGAACGCCAAGAAAAATTTCTTCCTGTTCAATCGCCGTGAATTTAAGAGCAGTCGTTGAGAAGCCTTCTCTCCTTGGGACAGCAGATTCACAGAGCAGAGGTCAAGGGTGCAGTCCGTTCCGGGTATCCAGGCCCCAGCATCCTGGCTGACCAGGCTTAGCTCCCCTGACCATCGCTTTAGGAAAGGCAAAAGGACTCCGATAGCACCTCTCCTATTTCACCTGCAAAGCACATTATAATGTTCTTTTGGTTATTCTACTGTTTCCATAACTTTCGTCACTTTTTTTTTAAATGTCCCAGTTTTCGCATTAGTCCTCTGTGTGACTTCTTACCCTGTGATTGATGGAGACCTATAACCACAGAGTGTTTCAGCCACTCACTGCACACTTTCTTGATTCCCTTATATCCTGTGGCGGAGCCCTTTTCATTCTGGACTTCATCTTTTCATCTTTATCTCACTTCCAGAGCCCTCTTTTAAGGTGATAGGTGCTTCATAAATTCATTACCAAGGTTCCAGATTACTGTGGCTCTGTGGCCACGAGACTAATATTTACAATGCAGCTGGTTATTAGGAAAAGGAAGGCCAACTTTTTGTTTGTTTGGTTTCATCTGAGTATGGCTTTTCTGCAGTAAGTTCTGGCGAAGAAAAGGTATGTATGGCTGATTCACTTTGCTGTACAACAGAAACTAACACACCACTAAAGCAATTATACTCCAATTTTAAAGAAAAGAACTAGGTAGTGGGCATACTTTATTTAAAATGGATAATCAGCAAGGACCTACTGTGTAACACAGGGAACTCTGCTCAATATTACAAGCTCAATGGGAAAAGAATTTTAAAATGAAAAGATACATGCATATGTATACTGAATCACTTTGTTGTACACTGGAAAATAAAACAACATTGTTAATCAACTCCAATATAAAAAGTTAAAAAAAAAAGTAAATGACAAACTCTCAAAAGTCGTCCTTGCAGAAATGACAGAAGTGAAGTGAAGTGAAAGTTGCTCAGTCATGTCCGACTCTTTGTGGCCCCATGGACTATACAGTCCACGGATTCTCCAGGCCAGAATACTGGAGTGGGTAGCCTTTCCCTTCTCCAGGAGATCTTCCCAATCCAGGGACTGAACCCAGGTCTCCCACATTGTGGGCGGATTCTTTACAAGCTGAGCCTCAAGGGAAGAAAATGACAGAGATATTGCCTAGACCGTTTCTGCATGAATAGTCACTTTACTTCCTGAGCAACAAGGAAGGTCTAGGAACACCTACTTGTATTTCAAGTCCACGCCCCTCGCAGGACTTTCCAGGGTGCTGTGCCTGCCTTGCCCCAGGAGACCTGAGCACTTTGCAAGCCCCACAGCGGCTTCTGGCTCACACTGCGTGGACTTTAGGTACTTCCCTGTCTCCTTCCCAGACTGAGTGTGACTACCTCCAGGGCAGGCATCGGGCTTTGTACCAATTTCCATCCAAAGCATATAGCATGTTACCTGGCATCTATAAAGCTTTCCAAAGACACTGACTAACTGTATAAATAAATGCTTAAAGGGATAGCTGGATCAATGATCAAAATTGAGCAATTTGAATTTTCCCAATTCTGAAGAAGAAACCTACCTACATTCAAATCAATCACTTGTGCCTTGGGTTTAATTGTTCTTTTGAAAAGGGATACTTTTGAGCTCCAAAACACATCAACTTTTTTTTTTCTCCCTGTCAGGGGAGTTTGTAATTTCCCCAGTTCTGTCTCATCGCAACAAAAATTTAAAGTAACAGACGGACCAGTATTACAGCTCAGTTTTATTTAGAAAGTAAAGGAAAATACATCCTATAGACATGAGGGCATGCTGACCCAGAAGACCTGGAGAAGAGATGTCCCCAGCCCAATTTTGGCTCCTCTTTTCATATGTTTTTCCTCCTCCCCCTGGGCCTATGTAAATTGGGCTAGCCCGGAGTGCTGTTTGTTTTACTTGAAGTCCCTACTCCGGTCCTTGGACCTTACTTTGTTCTATTTTTGCATGCTTTCCCCTTCCTTGTCTTTTAGCCACCGCCATTCTGGACTCCATTTTCCTGTTCTAACTGCCTAACATCCCTAAGTAGAGAGAGGCCACTGAAACGAAACCCTATATGACCATTAAACCCTGGCTGTCCTCAGAATGTTGATTCATAGAGAATTTAATCATCACCCATCCAATTCTTTGTGTGTGCATGAGTGAGGATATCTTTTTGCACATCTAAAGCAGGGCTTTTCTCCTGCACAATTTTAGGAAAGAAAGGTAAAATATGTTACTTAAAACTAACTCTCAAATTCCCTCTTCTTTTTTCAGTAGGAACCCATTCTCAGCATACGTAAGGTTTTATGTGTGGTCAAAACACATGCAACATTTGTGACAACTAGATAGATGTGTGAACAGGAGGGGAAGAACAGGCAAATTTCTTCTTGGGAAAGAAGGTTCTGGGACCATCTATCTTAGAATGTCTAAGTTCTCTGGCATCACAATACTTTTTTTATTTCTCTATTATTCATCTACAGAGAGGCTCTTCCAGATACTTCTAACTTTCCTCCATTCTTCACTGGCCCCTTTCACAGAAATTGAACATGACCCATGGATACAGTCCATGGGGTTGCAAAGAGTCGGACACGACTGAATGACTTTCCCTTTCCCCTTCAGGGCTCCAGAAACACTGATTTCATCAAGTTGGAGTCTCTCTCTCCGACACTCCAAATGCCTTTGGGGAACAATGACTTTTCTCTCTTTATCCTAGATATCTGTTTACATATGGGCTTTGAAATATCTCTGAAAAAAAGTTGTCTTTCACCTTTAAAAGTTAGTTCCTTTACCTAGAGCTTAAAGAGCCTCACATCGGAAATGTGCCATAAAAATTTTCTCTCTTTCTCCTACATTTTAACTTTTCTATCTCCACTCTATCCTTTCCCTCATTCTTAAAAATATGCACTCCCCACCCTTGTGTGTGTGTATGCTAGGTCGATTCAGTCGTGTCCAGCTCTGCCACCCTATCACCAGGCTCCTCTGTCCATGGGGATTCTCCAGGCAGGAATCCTGGAGTGGGTGGCCATGCCCTCCTCCAGGGGATCTTTCCAACTCAGGGATCAAACCTGAGTTTCTTATGTCTCCTGCATTGGCAAGCAGGTTCTTTACCAATTCCCACCCTTAAAAAAGAAAGAAAAAAAATTCCTGCTGATTTGTCAAATCTATATTTCCATTCATTTCCCTTCATTCAATGCAATTGTTTTTTTTTTTTTTTTTTTTTAACTGTACCTGCTCTCTTCACTTCTCCCCTTCATTCCTTAATCCCCAACCTGAACTCTCAGCCACTACAGTGAAACTCCTTTTATTAGGGTCAGCAATAACTGAAATGTTAAAGTCTCGTTGAAGATACAATTTGAACATAAAGCCATGAAACATGTATCTTGGAACTCCCTTGCCTCTATGACAAGACTGGATCTCCTTCTTCCATGCTCACTATCCCCTCTTGTGGCACAGATTGCTGGAACTCCATCATGTCTGTGTGCATCTCTTCCTCCTAGGAGCACACTTATATCACAGAAATCGGCCTCCCTGCAATTGTATGTGATCGTGTAACTGAGTTAATTGAATGTGAGGCAAAGAGGAGTGACCCACAGGAAGAAAGGACCATCTAATTGTGTTAAGCAGTCTATTGATGTACACTGAGCTGTATCATATGCAAGAATTTAACATCTATTGTGTTAAGCTACCAATATCTTTAAATAGCATTTGGCCTAAACTGATAATGCAATTCTCTATTCTTTCCTCTGCACTCACCCTGTTAATATGGGTTTTCCTTATGGTCATACTTCCAACTGTTTTTTCCTATGGTTCCAGTCTCCCAGTCTCTAGCTCCAGCAAGACCCACTTCCTTCAGATTTGTGTTTACCTCTGGCTACTGAATTTCAAGATCTGGGTATTTGATACCACCTCAAATTCAATATGATCAAACTTAAACATATTGTCATCTCTGCCCACCATATTTCCCCCTAAAAATAAAAAAGTAAATAAAAACTTAGCTGGATAGACTAACACATGGATACAAGGAGCACTATAAAATAAAGATAAATGGATAGCTGTAAATAAAAGATACATGGATAGCTATAAAATGAAGGAAGCATGTTGTTTTTTATTATTTTGTCACCAAGTCACGTCCGACTATTTGTGGCTTCATGGACCATAGCCTGCCAGGCTCCTCTGGCTAAGGAATTTTCCAGACAAGAGTACTGGAGCAGGTTACCATTCCCTTCTCCAGGATATCTTTCCAATCCATGGATCGAAACCACACTCCTGCGTCTCCCGCGTTGGCAGGTGGATTCTTTACCAATGAGCCCTAAATGGGATGCCCATACCAATGGGATGCCCTAAAGCAAGCATAGAAAAGAGTAAGCTGTGTAGTAACAGAAATAACATG
>NW_011494656.1:1105070-1112426 GCF_000754665.1 Bison bison bison | reverse complement strand
TTTTTAAAAATAATTTCAAATATTTGAAACATTTTATAATAAAATACTAGAAAATTTTTCAAAAATAAAAATCATATATTCTTATTATTTGTGAGTAATTGATCATAGTAAGGTAAACACATAATATTTCACTTTCCCTGACCAAGAGAGTCAGTAAATGGCAGATCAGACTCTACTGTCTCCCTGAACTCAGCAGCAGCTATCTTTGAAATGTGCCCCAGGGATACACCACACTAGAGCTTGGGAGTCAAATAAATTGCTACAGTACCATAGACTTCATATTTTAGAGGCTCAAAATGCATTTAAGATTCTCACTGTGCTCCTGAATTTTTTAAAATAGTAGATTTATTTGACTTCCCTCTCCTCACTTTCAAAATATATTTGAACATGAAATCCAGGTATGTAATATCCATCGATATCGAGCATAAACTGTGGAAAGCGCCAGTCTAAATTTGTTAGTAAACAAACTCCTCCTCATCCCCTGAACTCAAAGTGCTTCCTCACTCTCACCGCTGGTTCTGGACAGTCACTCTCACTGCTGGTTCTGGACAGTGCTGCTTCCTTTCCATGGAACACACTTGCCTTTATCTCTGCCTGGTTAATGCACTCATGTCTGCAATCATGCCTTCAGACCTTGGTTCTACCCCTTCCCAGCTTTGTGTTGATAACCCTAAATAATTATTTAAGCATTCTGAGCTTCCTTCCTCATTGCTGGAAAAAAAAAAAAGAGAGAGAGAGATAATAATATCTACCTGACTTAGTGACAGTTAAGTTTAATAAGATACTATTCTTCAAAAGTGCAAGCCTATAGTCCACAATAAATATGCCACCATTGTCTCTTATTTTAGAAAGGTGGGGTAGTGAAGCATGCGTGAGAGTGACAGGGCACACTGTCCTAGTGTGGGAAACACTTTTTTGGGAGGAAGTGGAGACACTTAAAAAGTACATTTCCTTGGTGATGGTTTCCCTTTCTGCAACTAAATGTATCTATAGTCATCAGTTCAGTTTAGTTGCTCAGTCGTGTCCGACTCTTTGCGACCCCATGAATTGCAGCACGCCAGGCCTCCCTGTCCATCACCAACTCCCGGAGTTCACTCAGACTCACGTCCATCCAGTCAGTGATGCCATCCAGCCATCTCATCCTCTGTCGTCCCCTTCTCCACCTGCCCCCAATCCCTCCCAGCATCAGAGTTTTTTCCAATGAGTCAACTCTTCACATGAGGTGGCCAAAGTACTGGAGTTTCAGCTTTAGCATCATTCCTTCCAAAGAACACCCAGGGCTGATCTCCTTCAGAATGGACTGGTTGGATCTCCTTGCAGTCCAAGGGACTCTCAAGAGTCTTCTCCAACACCACAGTTCAAAAGCATCAATTCTTCGGTGCTCAGCCTTCTTCACAGTCCAACTCTCACATCCATACATGACCACAGGAAAAACCATAGCCTTGATTAGGCAGAACTTTGTTGGCGACGTAATGTCTCTGCTTTTGAATATGCTATCTAGGTTGGTCATAACTTTCCTTCCAAGGAGTAAGCGTCTTTTAATTTCATGGCTGCAGTCACCATCTGCAGTAATTTTGGAGCCCCCAAAAATAAAGTCTGACACTGTTTCCACTGTTTCCCCATCTATTTCCTCTGAAGTGATGGGACTGGATGCCATGATCTTCGTTTTCTGAATATTGAGCTTTAAGCCAACTTTTTCACTCTCCACTTTCACTTTCATCAAGAGGCTTTTGAGTTCCTCTTCACTTTCTGCCATAAGGGTGGTGTCATCTGCATTTCTGAGGTTATTGATATTTCTCCCAGCAATCTTGATTCAAGTTTGTGTTTCTTCTAGCCCAGTGTTTCTCATGATGTACTCTGCATAGAAGTTAAATAAGCAGGGTGACAATATACAGCCTTGACGTACTCCTTTTCCTATTTGGAACCAGTCTGTTCTTCCATGTCCAGTTCTAACTGTTGCTTCCTGACCTGCATACAAACTTCTCAAGAGGCAGGTCAGGTGGTCTGGTATTCCCATCTCTTTCAGAATTTTCCACAGTTTATTGTGATCCACAAAGTCAAAGGCTTTGGCATAGTCAATAAAGCAGAAATAGATGTTTTTCTGGAACTCTTTGTTTTTTCCATGATCCAGTGGTTGTTGGCAATTTGATCTCTGGTTCCTCTGCCTTTTCTAAAACCAGCTTGAACATCAGGAAGTTCATGGTTCACGTATTGCTGAAGCCTGGCTTGGAGAATTTTGAGCATTACTTTACTAGCATTTGAGATGAGTGCAATTGTGCGGTAGTTTGAACATTCTTTGGCATTGCCTTTCTTTGGGATTGGAATGAAAACTGACCTTTTCTTGTCCTGTGGCTACTGCTGGGTTTTCCAAATTTGCTGGCCTATTGAGTGCAGCACTTTCACAGCATCATCTTTCAGGATTTGGAATAGCTCAACTGGAATTCATCACCTCCACTACCTTTGTTCGTAGTGATGCTTTCTAAGGCCCACTTGACTTCACATTCCAGGATATCTGGCTCTAGGTCAGTGATCACACCATCGTGATTATCTGGGTCGTGAAGATCTTTTTTGTACAGTTCTTCTGTGTATTCTTGCCATCTCTTTTAATATCTTCTGCTTCTGTTAGGTCCATACCATTCCTGTCCTTTATCGAGCCCATCTTTGCATGAAATTTTCCCTTGGTATCTCTAATTTTCTTGAAGAGATCTCTAGTCTTTCCCATTCTCTATTTCTTTGCATTGATCACTGAGGAAGGCTTATTTCTTCTTGCTATTCTTTGGAACTCTGCATTCAGATGCTTATATCTTTCCTTTTCTCCTTTTCATTTTGCTTCTCTTCTTTTCACAGCTATTTGTAAAGCCTCCCCAGACAGCCATTTTGCTTTTTTGCATTTCTTTTCCATGGGGATGGTCTTGATCCCTGTCTCCTGTACAATGTCATGAACCTCAGTCCATAGTTCATCAGGCGCTCTATCTATCAGATCTAGGCCCTTAAATCTATTTCTCACTTCCACTGTATAATCATAAGGGATTTGATTTAGGTCAAACCTGAATGGTCTAGTGGTTTTCCCTACTTTCTTCAATTTAAGTCTGAATTTGGTAATAAGGTGTTCATGATCTGAGCCACAGTCAGCTCCTGGTCTTGTTTTTGTTGACTGTATAGAGCTTCTCCATCTTTGGCTGCAAAGAATATAATCAATCTGATTTTGGTGCTGACCATATGGTGATGTCCATGTGTAGAGTCTTCTGTCATACTCTCTTGCAAAACAAACCATAAAAGTTCAAAACACAAAACCCTTCAGTGAGTCTGCATTTTTCTCCTAATATAATTCAAATCATTCAGCAAGGCTTATAAGCCCCTTTGTAATGTGACAAAGGGGTTAGACACATGCTGAAATACAGACACTCTCCTAACCTGAGAGACCTAAGACTCAGGCTAATGGTTTGAGCTAGAGACAGCCTCTTTTAATTGTTCCAGGATGGCTAAGGATTATTTGTGTGTATCAACCTGACTGGACTACATGGTGCTGAGATATTTAGTAAAATACAGGTGTTTCTGTAAGGGTATTTTTGTGGGAGATGAACATTTAAATCAGTGGACTCTGAGTAAAGTGTATTGCTGTTCGCAATGTAGGTAAGCCTTATTAAATCAGTTGAAGCCTTGAATAGATCAGAAAGACTGGCAGAGAATTCTCTAGCAGACTGGCTTTGGACTTCATTGCAATATCAGTTCTTCCTGATTATATAGAAGACTGCTTTCAGATTCAAGCTAAAACATTGACTCTCCTGGGCTTCCCACCTACCAGCTTTCAGGCTGGAACTTCAGCCTATTGGCTCTCCTAGGTGTCTAGCCTTCTAGCCCACTCTGCAAATGACTTGTCAGCCTTCACAATCTCATGACCCAGTTCTATATAATAATCTCTTTCTATATCTATGCTGTGCTTAGTTGTGTCTGACTCTTTGCGACCCTAAGGACTGTAGCCTGCCACACTCCTCTGTCCATAGGGCTTCTCCAGGCAAGAATACTGGAATGGGTTCCCATGCCCTCCTCCAGGGGATCTTCACAACCAGTGATCAAACCCAGTTTTCCCACAGAACCCAGGTTTCCCACCCAGGAAAAGCAGACAGGTGTTTTACCATCTGAGCCACCAGAGAAGCCCAAAAATATTGGAGTGTGTAGCCTATTCCTTCTCCAGGGGTTCTTCCCTACCCAGGAACTGGGGTCTTCTGCATTGCAGGTGGATTTTTACTAGCTGCGCTACCATGGAAGCCCATCTATATCTATAGATATATCTATATCTATCTATATAAATATCTGTAACTATGTCCTATTGGTTCTATTTTTCCTGAGGAACTCTGAGTGATACAGGGGAATGAAAACGTTAGCATTTTATGTGACTTTTGTTAAGTGAAGAAGTTTGGGAAACACTGCAGTTTCTACTTATCAAATGCACTGTGGCATGCCTTCTTCCAGGCCTTTGGGTTTTTGTTCCCCCTGCCTGGAAATAACTTTCCTTTCTGCTAGTTCTCTTATGGTCATCTCACCTCTACTCCGCCAAACGTTCTCATCTCTGGTGCTGTTCCTTCTGGCAGGCTTTCTTCCATGGCGCCTGTGCAGCCCTGCAGAGCTGCATCAGGTGCTTCTTCCATCAGCCTGCTAACATCCTTGACTAACATCCTAACAGCCCTATGCTTGGCTCTGTCCTGGTTGTCTCTCCAGGGTTCTAAAACTACTGACCTACCTCCTCTCTAGATTCCAAGAGACTGAGTGAATAAGTCACAAGATCCACTTCATGATATATCCCTAACATTTTGCCCAGTACCTATCTTACAGCAGGCCTTCAAACAATATCTATCAAATGAACAAATAAGTAGAAAATATATCCACAGTTTCAAGAAGAAGAGTCACAACTCAAAGCAATCTAGAAACACTGCAACTCAAAAAAAAAAAAAAAAATCAAGTGAAACAGAATGCAGGACAGAAGCAGCAACAAGACTTCTTTTTGCTCAGCAATACAATTGAAACCAAATAGGGTGTTATCCTTAATTTAGCTTCTGGAAGAAGGGCCACTCACAGAGATGTGATTTCCATATATTTAATACAGTAATCAACTTGGGAGTCCTTTTACTCTGGAGGTCACAATATTTTCTCTACTGGCTGATATGGTAAATGTTTTAGGTTACATGGTCTTTCAGTCTTGCTTAGTGGCTCAGGCACTAAAAAAAATCCACATGCAATGCAGGAGACTCCAGTTCCATCCCTGGGTTGGGAAGGTTCCCTGGAGAGGGGCATGGCAACCCACTCCAGTATTCTTGCCTGGAGAATCCCAAGGACAGAGGAGCCTGGCAGGCTGCAGTGCATAGGGTCTCACAGAGTCAGACACGACTGAAGTGACTTAACACACATTCATGCACATATTCTTTGTTCCAACTACTTAACCGTGGCATTACAGCACAAAATAATCCATAGACGATACATAAGAACATGAATATGTGTGTATTTGAAAAACCTTTATTCAAAAGTACTGGTTATATTTGGCTCATAGACCATAATTTGCCTACACCTGCTCTGAATGAAAGATTCTCAGCCCATGAATGGGAAGAACTGCTTGTATTGTTTCTCCATAGGCCATTAGCATCAAGCCCCAAACATTTTCTATAATCCCTATTTTCAAGGGCCTTGAGAAACTAATTGATATTACTCTTTATTGTCATACTAGAGCAGGTTTCAAGCAGTAAATGCCATTTGGATAATTCTTTCTTACAGACATACAAGACCAAGCCTTTTTTGGCACACACAATGACTCTTAGAGGAAGCAAGGCAGGGATACCACAGTTGGGCTCTAAGACGGACCACTCTGAAACACAGGAAGAAGTTCTTTGTATATAAAAATAAACAGGCAGTAGAAACAGTCCCACCACACTGGGATCCCTCCATGTGATAAAGGATACAGAAGGGATCTGGAGAGATTTATTTGCAGAGAACTATCATTGTGCTGTGAGCATTTCTCCTTCATAACAAAGGGGAGGCTTGCTACTTTCTAGTCCTAAGCCCAGGGTGTGTGTGTGTGTGTGTGTGTGTGTGTGTATTTAGTTGTTGTTCAGTCTCAGTCGACTCTTTGCAACCCCATCGACTGCGGCACACCAGGCTTCCCTGTCCATCATCAACTCCCAGAGTTTGCTTAAACTCATCTCCATTGAGTCAGTGATGCCATCGAACCATCTCATCCTCTGTTGCCTCTTCTTCTTCTGCCTTCAATCTTTCCCAGCATCGGGGTCTTTTCAAATATGTCAGTTCTTTGCATCAGGTGGCCAAAGTATTGGAGTTTTAGCTTTGGCATCATTTTTTCCAATGAATATTCAGGATTGATTTTCTTTAGGATGGACTGGTTGGATCTTGTTGCAGTCCAAGGGACTCTCAAGAGTCTTCTCCAACACCACAGTTCAAAAGCATCAATTCTTCCGTGCTCAACCTCCTTCATGGTCCAAGTCTCACAACCATACATGAATACTGCAAAAACCATAGCTTTGATTACATGGACCTTTGTCTCTACTTTCTAATATGCTGTCTATGTTTGTCAGAGCTTTTATTCCAATGAGCTGCACTCACCATCTGCAGTGATTTCAGAACCCAAGAAAATAAAGTTTGTCACTGTTTCCATTTAAAGAGCCTCTTATGAAGGTGAAAGAGAAGAGTGAAAAAGATGGCTTAAAACTCAACATTCAGAAAATGAAGATCATGGCATCCAGTCCCATCACCTCGTGGCAAATAGATGGAGAAACAATGGAAACAGTGGTTTAGTATGGGAAAAGAGAATTTCAAAAGGAGCTCAGGAAGCTTCACAAAGTACTTCCTCCACAGAGGAAATGCACAAGTCATGGTGCGGATCGTATGAGAAAGCTACACCATTCTGTGGACCAGGTTCTGCTTTGAAATTTAGTGGTGCCCTGTAAGGTGAGAGCCATGGTCCTGAAACTCCTGTCCCCTGAACAAAATATGCCACGCCGAATATACCACTTTGAACATTATTTTGAACAGAAAGAAATTGAAAAACTGCAGATGTAGGTTGTTTCTCTGTTCTCCCCCTCTCTATCTAAAACCAGGACATGCATTCCCATGAGACATATCCCTTCCCTGTACCTGGAAGAGAAAAACCCTAAACCAGAGATGGGGAGTGGTTGCTGAGATGAGCCTTTACAAACAAACCTTGCCAAAATAACTTGTATTTTCCATCACCTTCCCTCACATATTTTCTAGAAATTCTCCTATAATTTACCACCCTTAGATCCAAATCCCTTTGGCCTTTGTCTTGTCATGTTACCACAATTCATCACTCTTTGTCAAAATGATATATAA
>NW_011494656.1:1102628-1104941 GCF_000754665.1 Bison bison bison | reverse complement strand
TTTTTCTCCTGCTGCTGCTAAGTCGCTTCAGTTGTGTCTGACTCTGTGTGACCCCATAGACGGCAGCCCACTAGGTTCCTCTGTCTCTGGGATTCTCCAGGCAAGAATACTGATGTGGGTTCTATTTCCTTCTCCAGTGCATGAAAGTGAAAAGTGAAAGTGAAGTTGCTCAGTCGTGCACGACTCTTAGCTAATCTGTCTTTATTCCATTTCATTCAAAGACCTCAGTCACAGAACCTAGAAGGGTAGAGGAAGAGTCTTTCTTACACTGTCAAGGCCTACAAGCCAAAGTCCACTTGAAGTAAGATGAAGGCTTACATACCACTCCTGAAGGAACTGGTATGTAATCCTCTGCAAATTTTGCCCACACACTCGTTGAGCAGTGATGGAGAGGCATCAGGAGGTATACCACCAAAATTCAGGAATAAGAAAGGGAACAACCAAAGATTCCATGAAGTCACCACGAGAGAAAGCAACAGACCCCATTACTAATCTGTGAGACCCAGAGAGGATGGAGCACAGCCAGGCAGCCTGGGCACCCATACCACCCTCCACTGACCCCTGAGCAACGCAGTCATACTCAGAGAGACCTTGGCAGCAGTAAAAGAAAGAAAGAAAGGCAGGAGGTGAGCAAGAACAGGAAGGGGGAGACTCCTTCTGTGAACCAGTTCTGAGAGATGGAAATATTTAACCCCACACTGGCTCAGATGGTAAGGCGTCTGTCTACAATGCGGGAGACCCGGGCTCCATCACTGGGTCAGGAAGGTCTCCTGGAGAAGGAAATGGCAACCCACTCCAGTGTTCTTGCCTGGAAAATCCCATGGACAGAGGAGCCTGGTAGGCTGCATTCCATGGGGTCGCAAAGAGTCCAACACGACTGAGCAACTTCACTTTCTTTCTTTCTATGCCAAGTTCAAGCTTAAATTCTTATCCTTGACTGAAGAAGCTAATTAGTGCTTCGAGACTCTATCTATGATCTAGAGTGTTGACAGGATCTAAGAATAATGAGACAAAGTCATGGAATCTACTGGAACAAGGGAAGACTGCCTCCAACAAGTGCCTGGATAAAGTTGTAAAGAAGTGGAAGAGATAAAAACCTGGCTTCAGATCATGATCTCTGCTTTATTTCTTATAGTTACACGTATCTTTAAAGAAAAAGATAATTGTCAAGTAGACTCATTTCTTTAACACCGTGCCAATCAATGTGAGTTGAACATCTATACTTCGCTACCATGGCAGTAGGTGCCAGGGAAAATATAAAGAATAGTACATTAACCTTGCCATCAATGAGCTAATTAATGATAAAGCAGAGTAAGCTAAGTAGTTAGCAACAACTGTCATAAGCAATCGTTCTTTTCCCTCCAGTCCTGAAACTCTTTAAGGGTCAGGAGCGTGTGTTTTTCCAGCTCTAGCTAGGTCATTGACGAGGATCACTTAATAGGCAGCAAAGAATATTTGAAGAATGAATAGATAAGTGTTATACCATACAAGAGATTTTAAGATTGTTTAAAATACAAGGCAATAGAAATTCTGGAGTTTTACAGAGCAGTTCTCTAAAAACAGATGTTTGGTTTCAATGACATGTGATTTTTATTTCTAACTTGTAGATAATAGACCAAAGAAACCTTGGGATTTTGCATGATAAAAGCTCATATTAACAGACGTTTACACAAAATTGGCCATTTAACAAAGAGATTTTTTTTTAAGTCCTAAAACATTATCTTTCTCATTTTGCTTTTTGAAGAAAAATGGGTGATTATGAATTGCTTTTCATTAAGGAATTACCATTTATCTTATCACAATATTTACTCTCTTTTCCTATGTTTTCTATTTCCTTATCGTTGAAGAACGAACTCAAAAATTCAGTTGCATGGAAACAACTGTTGATTTTTATATTCAAATGACTATATATTTCCTCTACAGTTCTGATGGTTTTCCTAGCTTGCTGTTAGAAGAACGTGCTGATGTCAGGGGTCTTGGTGAAGTTGATTAGCTTAATGCTGCTGTTCCCTAAGTGAGGTCTGCCTGCAGTTCAGCCCTTGACATCTTGCTACTCCTTTGCAACCGCATCTGTACAGCTCCTCAAATTTAACTCAATTTGCCATCTTAGAAGAGGCCCTGGGAAAAGCCATCATCATAAAAAAAATTTTTTTTAAAAAGTGGGTCCAGTAAAGAGCAAAAGAAAAACAATCCTTTCCCAAACACCTCTCTGGAAGACAGAGTGAAAAATGTGAGCTTTGGCCCCTCTGCTTCCCTGAGGAAAGGGGGAGACAGTCTGAAGAAATGCACACACACATACACACTGTCATTCAG
>NW_011494656.1:1102320-1102528 GCF_000754665.1 Bison bison bison | reverse complement strand
CTTGAATCTATCCACTTACTTGAGGTTTTTACTTCTTCCCATGAAGCCCCTTATGCCACATAAAAATATTGAATCAATAAACTGTGTATGTGATTTTTCTCCTGCTGCTGCTAAGTCGCTTCAGTTGTGTCTGACTCTGTGTGACCCCATAGACGGCAGCCCACTAGGCTCCTCTGTCCCTGGGATTCTCCAGGCAAGAATACTGATG
>NW_011494656.1:1059892-1102220 GCF_000754665.1 Bison bison bison | reverse complement strand
ATGCAGCTGGAGAAACGAAGTCAGGTTCAGAAGGCCTGGCTCCAAAGAAAATAGGCTTTTAAAACTTTTCTGGGGGACTCTCTCATCTGTGCTCAGGGCTGACTAGGTATCTGATGCATCTACCCCTCTCTCAATTAACAGATGCCGGGCAGGCACAGGGCAACAGGGAAGAACACTTGCTTCTGTCTCTAGAAAATCCAAGATGGTGTGAATTTCAGATCCTGGCTGACCCAAGCCAAGGCCATCAGTTGCTTTCCTAGTAAAAGAACAAATTCATCCAGCAACGTAAGGCCCTCTCATTAAGCAGGAATGTGTTCTCAACTGGCCAGCGCTTCTCTGTTGATGACAGATTTAGAGGCACATTTACCCACAATGGCAATTCTGAGGTGCAATTACTCCTTAAGAAGTTTGTTTTTGTTTATGAAAGATGCACATACATAAGAATATGAAGAGTTATTAAAGACTTGATCTCTTCCTTGGGACAGTTCTAAGTACTTTTCCTGAGCTTGTTTAGTTCTTGAAATGACTCTGAAATATAGACTATTATTTCTTCACATTTTGGAGATGAAGGAGCAAAGAGACTAACATACAGCTGAGGTCATACAGCTAGAAAGTGGTGGAGCCAACACTTTACTCCAGGTGTTCTGGTCCCGGAATGCATCCTTTCATTCTCCATACTTAATATTATTAACCACAAAACTAATGATAGACTCTTATACTTCATGGCAACAAGACTTAAAGACATAATGGTGAACAACATAATTATTAATAGCGTGCCCCACTTTATTGGTCTGGGGTGTGAATTAAATCACAAGTCTTTTAATATATATAATTGTAATTATACATACATTATATAATATATTTATATATTATATATAATTAATGTTCCTACTAGGACACAATTTATTTTTCTCTAGGTCGGTTGCATTCTTTAAGGTGCATGATTATACAATTCAGTCATGATTTGGATTCGCCTTTGAGTAGAAATCAGGGTATCTACCTGGAGCCTCAACACCAGCAAAACGCCCATCAGAAGCAGATTTCTTCAGACCGAGACTCCTAGATTTCCCTGTCACCACTGTGGAAGAACCTACGTGTTATAACGTGTTATAACTTTGGCCAATGACAAGGACTTCGCTGTGGAGATACCTAGAGAGAATCAACTGGACCAACCAGGCGTAGAATTGGAAGGTGCTCTGTCTTTGCCATGAGCATCACTGATGAAGCAGGCTGGCCTCAGGTACAGTCATGCTGTACTCACGCCTCTGCTGGAGTCTCTTGGGGAATGGAGTGGTAACAAGAAGACTGTCCCTTGCTGATACCACATGGACTACTTCCCATGCTTCTGCTCCCTTTACTACGGTACGTTATTTAAAATTTATATCTGCTGACAGTAATGACAAAGTGCATCCATAATACCAAACGGCTGGGTTAAGAGAATCAGCAATTCCTCGTCATTATCAGGCTTGGATGTACAGCTTGGGTCAACAATTCAGGTGACTCAGTCATTTGCTATTAAGTTCTCTCATGAGAAAGAGTGCCATGGAGATCAGTATCTTTTATTGCTCATTAAATTCACTTAAGACTGTGTCAGTCTTGAGATAGGCTCTATTAATCATAGAGCTCAAGAAGGAAAGGAATGGTGGTCTGCAGCCTTTTTGTCTTGAGAGACTCCTGAGTCCCATATGCTTGGATTTCTGCATAACAAGACATTAGAAGGGAAAGCTTGTCAAAGTAGAATACTCTCTTTTGACCCCAATCCTCTCTATGACACCAGAAAACTACCTTCAGTTCAGTTCAGTTGCTCAGTCGTGTACGACTCTTTACCACCCCATGATCCACAGCACGCCAGGCCTCCCTGTCCATCACCAACTCCCGGAGTTCACCCAAACTCATGTCCATAGAGTCAGTGATGCCATCCAACCATCTCATCCTCTGCCATCCCCTTCTCCTTCTGCCTTCAATCTTTCCCAGCATCAGGGTCTTTTCAGATGAGTCAGTTCTTCATATCAGGTGGCTAAAGTATTGGAGTTTCAGCTTCAGCATCAGTCCTTCCAATGAACACCCAGGTCTGATCTCCTTTAAGACGGACTGGTTGGATCTCCTTGCAGTCCAAGGGACTCTCAAGAGTCTTCTCCAACAACACAGTTCAAAAGCATCAATTCTTCCGGCGCTCAGCTTTCTTTATAGTCCAACTCTCACATCCACACATGACTACTGGAAAAACTACCTTAGGGGACATTGATTATTTTTTCAATATAGAGAGGGTTTTAAGTTCTGTTTTAAGAAAATGATAAATATCAGCTATGGCTAATGGGGTAAAAATGATGTAAAATCCACTGTCAGGTGAAGAAAGAATCAGGTGGATAGCCTGGGTTTAGACACATTGAACAGCAAACTTTAGTAACTAATGCCTTGGCATGATTTAGTTTTCCCAGTGAATAGAAAAGATTTCAAAGTGTACATTGTACTACATAGATCACTTAATGCCACTTCTTCCCCTCCTTACCCTTTTGTTTGCTTTAGGTTAATACTTGGACATTTAGACTGAAAAAATGACTTGAGAAATTGCCTGATATTTCCTTTGTGAAGTCTAAGACCCAGATGAGTTGTTGTGACCGGTGTTCTGGGCCCAGATGGTTAGAAAAAGAGTAGGGGAGAATCTGGATCTTCAGAATAAGCTCATAGGATGCTTCTATACACAGACACCTGCAGATTCAATTGTACCAATTTCATTGCTCTGGTTCTAAGTAGACTTCAAGGAGGTTTCCAGCTGTTAGCTATGACTGCTTTCTTTCTCCAGCCCAGCTGTGGCTTGGGAAGCGTGTTGTATCCAGAGGGTCAGGATGTTCATGGAACGCATTCCCGTGATGGCTCGTGGAGGACAACTGTGTGGAAAACAGTAACTAAAGTTCCTGACGGCACATTTGATCTCCTCGGGTCACACTGTGTGTACCCCTTATTGCCTACTCAGCTCCTATCCCTGTGAAGCCAGAAGACTTACTCTGATTCTCTCAAGTAGAGACAGAGACACACGTTTTTGATGATCATGGTGTAATGTGGTAGTTACAATTTGCACATGGTGATTTGATTTCCAGTCCCTGTTTCACCTCTTGAACAAGTTGTACAACCAACTCCAGCTTCAAGTTCTACAACTGGGATGCTCGATAATAACATGCTGCTGGCTTGATATGGTGACTAGGAAGTCTGGCACGGAGTCAGTATAGACTGCTACCATCAAAATCTCTGTCTCAGACCTCTGGGGTTTCCAGTCCAACATGTAGACCTTAGACATCATTCTCCTGTCCTGGCAGAAAGATAAAATGCAAACAAACTGAAATTCAACAACTCTTCTGAAACCTATTGAGGTCACAGGGCAAACATATTTTGAAAATGAGAGACAGAGAGGAAGATACAGAAAATCACAGCTTACCAGAAGAATCCCACCAGCCATTGCCAATATTCTTGGGAAAAGTTTAAATTATAATTGAAAAACTGTTAGATGCTCAGTATAGTTTATTGAAGAGAATTAAGAACTCTAATGGGATACAGCACCAGGAAAGGGCACACTTGTGAGTTTCATCTCTAGCAAATCCTACCAGATCCTCATGGTGTAGAAAACCCTCATTCTTCTAGCAAGAAAGAGGATTTCTTTCTTGAAATATTTCAAAACCCATTTTGAAATATACCCAGAGCTTTCTATTTTACTCAACTAGAACTGTCCTGAAGGGAACCTATTTTACCAGAGTTTAACAGAATGACCTGGGATTTTACCAAAGCCTAACAAACAGGTGCAGGGGTGTGGTGGGGTGGGGGTGGGGGGCAAGCGAGGTGTTAACTCCAGGCCCCTCTAACCTTCCACAGTGGGAGTAGGAAAGATCCAGCTGCTGGAGTTGGATGAAGTCTCCTCCAGACTTCAGTATGGAGGAAAGGAATTATCCAACTCAGGTTCACTGAAAGCCTGAAAACTAATCATAAGACTGTAGAAAGAAACAAATCGCCAGTCCAAGTTTGATGCAGGATACAGGATGCTTGGGGCTGGTGCACTGGGATGACCCAGAAGGAAGATATGGGGAGGGAGATGGGGGGGGCGGTTCAGAACTGGGAACATGTGTACACCCGTGGCGGATTCATGTTGATGTATGGCAAAACCAATACAATATTGTAAAGTAATTAGCCTCTAATTAAAATAAATAAATTTTTAAAAAAGAAAAAAAAATTGTAGAATGCTTCTTCTTCCCTAAAAGCATTCTTATACTATATCAATAGGAGTCCTGTATAATAACAAATGACTATAGCTCAAAGAGCTGCAAATATCAGATCCTATTTAAGAAATATCTTAAAAAAAAAAAAAAAAAACCTCAAAATGAAAAGAGACAAAAACAAGGACAGTGGAGGAAATTTAGCTTTTGACACAACAGCCACAGCAAACAATAAGCACAGGAACCTCCATGTCTGACAAACATAAAACCTCACACTACAGGTACACGGCCCTACTCTCCATTTCAGGCTTGAATTTAGTGTTCCCTTTTCCTTCTACCTACCGTAATGGTGCTCAGAACCTCAAAATGTGTCCGTACCTGGAATAGTCTTTGTTGATATCATTAGTTAAAATGAAGTCACTTTTTAGAGTGGACCCTAAAACCAATGACTGGTGTCCTCTCAGAAAGGGGAAAGAGACACTGAGACATGCACAGAGACGGAGAAGGAAGAAGGCCACGAGACAGTGAAGGCTGAACTCAGAGTCTGTAAGTCAAGAAACATCAGGGTTTTCAAGCTCCACCAGAAGTTAGGAAGAAGCCAGGCAGGATTCATCCCTAGATTCTTGAGAGAGAGAGTGAGAAACTGATTTTGGATTTCCAGACTTCAGAACTGTAAGAGAATTAATTTCTATTGTTTGAAGTCATCCAGATTGTGGTACTTTGTGACTATATCCCCAGGAAACTAATAAAGTAACAACCAAAAATGTCAGCATAATCATAGTAATGCAATGGCTCACACTCAGTATAAGTTTCCAGGAGTGGAAATGAGGATTCAGGAGACGCCTGGAAGAACTCGGAAATCCTCATTCATATGCATTATGTATTCAATATATTTTTGGTGTTTTTTGTGGGGAAGATTTCTTACTGTTTTATTTATCACTGAAAGTGAAAATCTCTCAGTTGTGTCCGACTCTTTGCAACCCCATGGACTATACAGTCCATGGAATTCTCCAGGCCAGAATTTTGGAGTGGGTAGCTTTTCCCTTCTCCAGGGGATCTTCCCAACCCTGGAATCGAACCAGGGTACCCTGCATTGCAGGCAGATCCAAGATAACATGGAATTAGTGAGAAAATATAAAATTTGGAGAAGGTCTCACAGAATACTCATGAGATTATTCATTTCCCAGTTGAAAAGAACAGAGACGAGAAGATAAAGGAGACGCAAAAGTTATAGGGACTAGGTTTTGGCTCACTTCTTGACCATGATTTGAGTAAAAGCATGAAAAAATAAACCAAAACAAATAGATTAACACAAACTAAGGTGACCCAGTTTAAATATCGGTTTAATTATAATATTGTTAATGATCCTGACTCCCTAAGCAATGTAAAGGAATTGAGCCCAAAATAGACTTATTCCTCCAATTGAGTTTTAGGGGGAATTATGCCAATTAAAATTTAGCTCTGCCCTTTTGATAGCCTTAGAAAAGAAACCTTACTGAATGGATGTGGGAGGTGGAAGTCAGAAACATTATTTCCTATCAAGTGGTTGTAATACTATATTTCTCATCTTGCTTGTAAAAATGATACACTAAACCCCCCTCCCACCTCCCTTCCTGTACCATCAGGATGGGGAACACGTGTACACCCGTGGCGGATTCATGTTGATATATGGCAAAACCAATACAACAGTGTAAAGTAAAAAATAATAAAAATAAATAAATAAATAAATGATAAAAAAATAAATAAAAGTAAAAAAAAAAAAAGATACACTGACTTTCATTTAGTTTCTGATAACTTCCTTCATGACAGCAAGGCAAGCTACTGGAAACAAGGTCTCACTGCAGCTAACCTGTGGTCTGAGAGATGTCATTAAGAATGCATCTGTTAGCAGACACATCCATCCTAAGAAAGAAGGGCTTACCCGGCAGCATATTTTTTCTTCCTACATGTGCCAAAATCTGAAGTCAACTAACACCAATTTCATTTTTACCTTGACCATGACATCCACTTTTTCTTTTGTGTCTATTTTAACAGCATTCAATTTGGTCAAATCAAAAACAATTTAAAAAATAATTTGAGAAGGTTTTGGGAAAGTTAGTCAATTTCCAAGCCAGTGCGGAAATCATTGTGTAAGCAGAACTCTACAAGGGTACCTGGCACAGCAATATGCACTAGGGATTCAGAGGTGGAAAAAAAAATGCATTCTAATTGAATGAACGTCCATGAAGAGATGCTTCCTTTTATTTACAGGAGAATATCCCTAAGGCAGACTGCATGATCAAGTCATGGTGGGGGTGTGGTGGGAGCGGCGGGCCGGGGGCATAGGCAGAATGAATCCTTGTAGATTCATAGTGCCTAGGAAGAAAAACACTAAGATACTTCCCACTATCTCCAAGAGCCTCTTTTCTCCACTAATGTTTGTGGTGGCTCAGCTGGTAAAGAACTCGCCTGCCAGTGCAGGAGATGCAAGAAACACAGGTTCAATCTCTGGGTCAGGAAGATCCCCTGGAGAAGGAAATGGCAACCCACACCAGTATTCTTGCATGGGAAATCCCTGGACGGAGGAGACTGGCAGGCTATAATCCATAAAGTCACAAAGAGTCAGACGAGAATGAGTACACGACTGACTGATGGAGTTTCTGGGAATCCATATCTGTTTCAAGGGCTTCCCTGGTGGCTCAGATGGTAAAGAACCCACTTGCCAATGCAGGAGACATAAAAGATGTGGGTGCAATCCCTGGAAAAGGGCATGGCAACCCACTCCAGTACTCTTGCCTCGAGAATCCCACAGACAGAGGAGCCTGGTGCGCTACCGTCCATAGGGTCACAGAGTCAAACAATACTGAGTGAGCAACATGCACATTTGGCTCAGTCTGTCACTATGCCCTCCACAATGTGTGCGAAGAGTGTGGTATCTTTGAAGCTAGGCAGCCACTGGCTCTGTTAAACATGATACTATGGTCCAGTGGTTAAAACTGGGATGTGAACGTCACCATCTGAATTCACATTCTGGCCCAGTCACTACCAGTTTTGAAAGCCTGGGAATGTTACTGCTGTTACCAGTCATTCATCCCCTCACTGGAAGATGAGAAGAAAGTCAATGACTTTCTCAGAATTGCTGGGAAGATTAATGCATCTACATGTAAAAGATGCTTAAGACAGTGTTTGGCTCATAGTAAGCAATCAATTATGTAAATCATCATGGTGATGAAGAAGGGGATGATGGGGACAGTTCCCTATAAGCTGAGTCATTAAGGCAAGTCATTAAACTATTTCAGACTCAGCTCCTTTAGCTGTAAAACTGGAGATAACAATATTCACTATTTAGGATATTCAGTCTTTAGGACACCATGAAACACAATATGTGAAACTTTTATAAAATACAAATGGCTATGCAAAACAAACATTGCTATTGCATCATGTTTTTCTTCACCCTGGGGCTGTGAACCCCCTTGACAATTTGGAGCCAAGAACCCTCTTTGAAGGTGGGCAACTGCTATTCATTTACAGCTGAATGCTGCCCAGAGGCTCAAGACTGCCAGGTCTGCTCATTTTCAAGAGAAAATGGAAATATGCATTTTTGTGCAACTCTCTTCCACTTCAATCCCCCAGTTTTCAATGTTGGTAACTAAGTCAATCCATGGAATAAACACAACAAATTTTGGTACTGCCAACAGCCATTGGATTCTAGTATCCATTTCTGTTTAAAATAAGTTGTCCTAGGTGCATAATCAGATACACAGCAGGTACTTCTCTCACGTATCATATGTGAACAGGGTACAAATAGAAGGCAGATACAAGATTCTAGTTCCTAGGTCAAGTGAGCACACGGGTTGAAACTTTGTATATCTGAGGGCCAATACATATCATCCCTTGTACACAGCAGTCACTAAGTAAATATTGATTGAAACTATCATAAAATTCAATCTGTCCACATGATACCAGAAATACCCAGATTAAAGAATAACAACTGAAAAGATATTGAGGACTAAGAACAAGTGAAATATTCTAAAAGCTTTCCTGATTTCTCTTTGGTTTTTCCTTCATTCATTCACCAAAATAACGCTTACTAGCCATGTACTAGTAAACCAGATGAGGTGCTAAAAGCTATTTTATTAAGTTGTATTCAGCCTGAGCAAGATATTACAAAGTGGCTGGTGTGGTTGAAAAGGAGAGAGATGGAAGAAATTAGATGATGCAGGGCCTTGTAGAAATTAAAAGAACTTTCATGTTTTCTCTAGACAATTGGGAAGCCATGGGAACGCTTTGCGCAAAGCCATAACCTCATTAACCATGCTTTAGGAGAAGCATATTGGCTCTTTTGTTGAGGAGAGACCACCGGTGAAAGCAGAGCACCCAGGTAAGATGGTCTGTAGCAATGCATGCAAAGGATGACGGAGGTTTGGGCCAAGGTGGTCACAGTGGAGGTAACCAGATGTTGATGCTGTAGCAATGCATGCAAAGGATGACGGAGGTTTGGGCCAAGGTGTCACAGTGGAGGTAACGAGATGTTGATGCTGTAGCAATGCATGCAAAAGATGATGGAGGTTTGGGCCAAGGTGGTCACAGCGGAGGTAACGAGATATTGATGTGTTTTCGAATTTACCTTTAAAGTGTAGCCCGTAGCATTTGCTGCTAAATTAAAAGTGGAAAGTGAGGGAAGTGAAAGATGAAAGGAAGCCAAGATGTTTTAATCTGAGTTATTGAAGAGCTAGAGTTCCTGTTTACTAAGATGGAAAAGACTGCAGAAAAAAAAAACAAGTTTAAGGGGTGAAACCAGTTTCAACATGTAAATTTGATATGCCTGTTTGTTATCCCAGTGGTGATGTCAAGGAGCAGTGGGATGTATGAGTCTGAAGTTCAAGTGAAAGGTCTCGGCTGTAGATATTAATTTGAGGGTTGTCATCACATAGATGCCATTGAAAACCATGAAACTGGATGACATTATCAGGCTGCAAGTAAAGATGCAAAGAGTAGAGGTTCAAGCCTGAGCTCTGTCTCTCTGCCCTCATCATGAGGTTTCATATTAATTCTTATGCTACAGTATAATAGCAATAAATAAGCATTTTATAGCTTGCAGTCTTCTGTGAGTCTGAAGATAATATTTTAAGATGTAAGCAATTTGGTGACAAAGTGTTCCTTAGTCTAAAGCAAATGTTACAAGACTAAGGCATAAGGAGAAAAGATGAAAGTAAGTTTGCTTATTTTAGAATAAATTTATTTTCCTGCCTTCCTTGACACACAAATGGAGCACTGGGAGTAATATTTCTCCTAACCATTCTTAATCTCTGAAGCTATAAGCCATTAGCATTGTACTTGAATAGAGAGTGAATGTCTTCTGAGTTATAGCGGTCCTTTAAGAATGAAGGAGAAAATGATGGCAGTTTTCCATGTCTTTAATCTTCATGTCACAAAGGTATGTTGGACCTGGATCTTGAAAATGATAACTCTCAAACAGAAAAATTAAATCTCACTATCAGTAAATTAAAAGCTAGGTCCTTGCTTGTGTTAATTTTAATCAAATTACTAACACAATAGCAAAGTTGTCTGAATGAGCTTTATTCCATCTAGTTTCATCTGTCTGGATGACTATAGAGAAAATAATTAAATTTCTTATGGAAAGCAGCAATTTTCCACAGCATACAAAGGGATGGAGTATTGCCTTCTAGCCCCTAAGTCAGCACATTTGACATTTTGTTTGGCCTTTTTCAAATTTTTATTTTTAAGGAGAATGGATACTCACACAGCAGTAAAAATTCGAAATGTGAAATCAAAGCTAAAAGCTAGCCAAGCCACAAAAACTGTGCTTAGCGTGTTAAAAATGAAAAGCATTCCTAATTTTGAAACTTTAATGTGGAAGATTTTATGTGATCTGACCAAAACTGAGCCGTATCTCATTACGATGTAATACCCAGAACATGGAGTCAGGAAGAGAAAAATCTATGGCTCTATCCACTCCCCTTCCATCACTTTCATGGAATAAATGTGACTCTCCATCCACCTGACAAAATCCGCTGGACCGAAAGTGGTGTTGATGAGAAACATTCCCTAAATCATGGATGGGGCTAAAATATACTACAGGAAGGTAATGAGAGAGGGGAAGAGCTAACGAGATGAAGTTTTTACAGGCACTGCAATGGGGATCCTTTGAAATATGGTGACTACGTCTATTTTGAAGTTAGAAATACATTAACTCCTAGCCCTAGGAGCTCACGTGAATGAGAGTGTTTACACTGGGTGTGCACACCATCCCTCATTTCCTTCTGGAACAAGCCACTGCCAAGGCGGGGGTGGGGGCAGGCCTGTCAACAAAGCCATCTTTTCATTTCTTGAGCTTTCCGTAGGGAGGGAGCAGGATTGGGTTTAAAATTTGGGCTTGTCTGCCCCACCTCGCCTCCTTCCAAACAGAATAAAAATAGTTGCTTTGTTTGCATTTCATTAGCATTGTACTCCCTTTTGCTCACACTTAATCAAGGTCTTTTCTAGAAGGAGGGATGGAGAAGGACTTGAAAGCCGCCCTTCTGCTGTGTGCGCTGTGCTCTGAACCCTGAGTTCATAGGCCCTGTTGATTTAGTGAACTGTGTTAAGTCAACATTGGTGTGTTGGGGGGCCTCCGGGCTCTCCCACCACCCAAGACTGTGACTCGCAGGTTTATTGCCATTTCTGGGTATGTCAGGAGCTTATTTCTATTAGCCCTTTCTTTTCAAAGACAGGCATTTTTTAAAATCTATGTTTTCACTAAGAATACAATCCATTTCTTCTTCTGCGACTTTACCCATTAGAGAGTGTTTTGTTATTTTTCAGCAAGGTGGTTCAGAATAAAACATGATAATAGTCCTTTTCTTAGGGAGACTCATTTGCACATTGCCAGAAGCTCCCTGACAACGGTCAGGCTGAAATTGCTTCATTTTCTTAGTACTGCAATAAGAGCATACACTTTGAGCTTGCATGAATCTGGGTTCAGATCCCATCTATGTCACATTCTTAATCAGTTATTTCAAGTTCAGAAGGCTCAGCGTCTTCATAGTAAAACAAGAAAAAGTAAATCTATCGGGGAGAGTCATGATGAGGGTTAGGTCTGATGATGTGTAAAGCAAGCTTGCACGAGTGTTGCCACGCAATAAGCGCTCCCTTCCAGAATTCCCATGTCGTTTCTTCAAATGGTGCCTCATTGATTATAGCATAGACATCATGCCTACGAACAAATACTTAATGGAAAATGAGTGAGGCCAGAAATAGAGTTAGCTGTGCTACGGACTATACTAAAGATTTTATCTAGATCGTCTCTTTTATTACTAACAAATCCCACCAAAAATAGGAGCAGCCCCACCTTAGGAAAAGAACACTGATGCTGAGTATGTTTAAATAACTTTCCAGATTCATAAAGCTGGCCAGTAGTATGTCTTTGAAGACCTTATAATCAAATACAGAACAGCTCTACAGACCTTCCAGCTACATCCATGTATTATCAATAGGGGCCATGCATTTAGGAAGGATTTAATTCTACTCTTCACTGTTTTGAAGCATGACCCTGATTCCACTGTGCTTAACTTCTATTCACTTTGGCAGTATCTATGATGAAGGTGCAATTGGATCATGAGTTTATAAAAATTGAAGCTATTTAGTGATTCCCAACTCCAGTTTCAAGGCATACTTGTGTTAGGTTAGGTCATGAGATGTGACTAAATTGATAATCCCTAACAGTATTAAGGGAGTTGGTGATGGACAGGCAGGCCTGGCGTGCTGCGATTCATGGGGTCACAAAGAGTCAGACACGACTGGGCGACTGATCTGATCTGATCTGATCTGAACAGTATTAAGAATTCTGTTTGTTGACACTCTATTTTTTTTCATTTTTTATTTTTTTAAATTATTTATTATTATTATTTTACTTTACAATATTGTATTGGTTTTGCCATACATCAACATGCATCCACCATGGGTGTACACATGTTCCCCACTTATTCTAAAACCATAATAATGAACTTTAACAGAATCTCATTCAAAGAGTTCCCATATGCATTCTCACATGGGATAAGAAGGAACCACGACAGCCTGTGTACTTCTTCTGGACCCTCGGTCTTCCTGGGTAAGGGTGATAACTCTGCCCACCCCTCCACAGACAACACCAGCTCTCATCTTGCTTTGGAAGAAAATAAAATTGAAAACGACCATCTGCGATGTAAACTGAAAGAAGGGCTTTCTCTGTTCTTACTGATCCCTCCTTCAGATGTCTGTTGGTCACTAACGCTTCTTGGAAGAAACCTAAGATTAACTTAAAAACAAGGTGTGATAGAATTCCTTCTAAAGCTTCTGTGATAGTTAATTGTATGTGTCAGCTTGACTGGAATTTATTCCACTGGCTTTCTTGGATCTCCAACTTATAGAACGCAGATCATGGGAATTCTGAGCCTTCATAGCTGCTTGAGCCAATTTCTTACAATAAACCTCATTCTCTCTGTCTCTCCCCAGGCTTCCCCTATCGCTCAGGTGGTAAAGAATCTGCCTGAAGTGCAGGAGACCCGAGTTCTACCCCTGGGTCAGGAAGATCCTCTGGAGAAGGAAATGGCAATGGCAGCCCACTCCAGTATTCTTGCCTGGAGAATGCCATGGACAGAGGAGCCTGGTGGGCTATAGTCTACGGGGTTGCAAAGAGTTGGACACGACTGAGAGACTTACACACACACACATCCTGTTAGTTCTTTTTCTCCGGAGAACCCTTACTAATATACTCTCAATACATTAGAATAAGACTGAGTGAGAGTGACATTGAAAGAAAAAACTAGGGTGAAATGTCCGTTGTGAATGTCTTCGGAAAGCTTCAAGGAGTGGTTGAAGAGAAGTTAAAGTCACTCAGTCATTTCCGATTCTTTGTAACCCCATGGACGGTAGCCCACCAGGCCCCTCTGTCCATGGAATTCTCCAGGCAAGAATACTGGAGTGGGTCGCCATTCCTTTCTCTGGCAAATCCTCCCAACCCAGGGATCGAACCCAGATCTCCCACATTGCGGGCGGATCCTTTACCACCTGAGCCACCAGGGAAGCCCTCAAAGAGTGGGTGGTATACACTAAATTGGGTTTCTTTTCTTCTCCTGACACATACTCAGAGCTGTTCCTAGAGAAAAACCTTCTGGGATATCACTAAATAAATTGCTTTCGCTTCACGTGGCCCTGGCCAGCTTGTTGCCTACCCCTGGCCAGGAGTGTTTGCCAGGCTTGCTGCAGAGAGGCGAACACAGAGTGACAGGCCAAGGAGAATTGGCAACGGGTAGATTCCAGAAATTTCTAGCTGGCTTTGTTTTTTAATCACCACTTAAAATTTCAATAATAGTATCTTTAAATGAGTTTTAATGATGTTAGTAAACATATTCATAAGCATTCAGAACTAAAATAAGGAGAAACTTGTAAGTCACCGACTAAATAAAAATTGTTTGCCTTTTTTTCTTCTTCTTTTTTTTTTTAACAGCTGCAGTTTCTAACTGTCCTTCTCTACAGGGGTCAAGAGACCAAAATTTAGAATCTCAGAGAGGAACAGGCACATAATCACACCGATGACCTTAATGAGGACTATCATCAGCTGGAGAATGATAGAGGGAACACGTAACAAGATCGGACTTTCCTCGACATTCAGCAACCTTTCCTAAATAAAATTATTATGCCATGTCCAATTCATTTCTCATTCCTCACACTTTAAAATACTTGAGACAGAATCATGCTGTGTTCTTCTTGCCAAATCAGCTTTTGGATGGACCCGCTCTGAGCTGCATCCAGATTCATCTGATTGTAAGGGGAACAGTGGCCTCAGACTCCTGGGGCTACCCTGATACCTGACCTCCCCCCTCCCACATTTTACTCACGCTTTTCAGTCTTTCTAGATGTCTTGCTCTTCGAATATGAAGACATCAGCATCTTGAAATTCTTCCAGATAGCATCATGACAGATGATCCATGGGCTATAGAACAATTATTTTAAAATATACTAGGGGCGGTAATTCCTTTATGGTCCAGTGGTTAGGAAACCACCTTGCAAAGCCGGGGACGTGGGTTCCATCCCTGGCACACTAAGATCCCACGTTTTGCTGGGCAACTGAGCCCATGTACCCCAACTAAGACCAGACCCTGCCTAATAAATAAATATTTAAAAAATAAATAAAATGCACTAGGGACAGACCCAAGTTCTGGCCGCAGACTAAGAGTAGGAATTAAAACTTGAGTCTTGTGTTTAGCAAGTTGCATCCCTAGAACAGCTTGCTTCTGGATATCCTAGTTGGCATGTTTGCAAAAAGGAGACCACACCACTCTGCACCCACCCTGGTTCTGTGGACATACCAAGCCCTCCTCGATGCTGCTGGGTAATATTTTCTGTAGCTAAAAAGCTTATGATATATACATTAAAAAAAAATGCTAGGCTCAGTGTACAATTGGAAGCAACTGCTGACTTCAGGTCAACTAAACATCCCATGATTTTTTTTTTTTTTAATGTCAGGAATTCCTCTTTTACTTGAACCAAAAACTTGTCTTTCTTTCTTTTTTTTCTGTGAAGGGTACATCCCTAGGAAATCTTCACTTCGTGTACACATAATACAGAATTTATTAAAGTTCTGAAAGACACCTCAAAAGATTAATCAGGAAGAAAATGGGCTGCAATTTTGAGTTCTTCATTGCTCCACACTGTACTTACTTCTGTCTTCATTCTTCTCCTTCCCCCTGCCCTACTTCTCCCACCTTCCTTCTCCTCTTGCCGCATCCATTGTCAGTCTCCCCCGTCTGGGAACACCACTGGGAGAGGGCCATCAGCAAACAAAGAAACCAATTACACTTCAGTTACATCTGCAGAGACGGAGTCTGTCTTCTCCCCTTCCTCCGTGCTCTTTGATTCCTCCTTTTCCTTCATTTTGTTTAAAAGTGGAAGAGGAGACACTCAGAAGTGGGGGAGATATATAAAGTGGTGTATATGGATTTCAATGTTTTTATTATTTACCAATCATATTGTACACAAAAAGGAACAAAGAAAGAAGAAAAAACAGGGTTTTATATTTTAAATGGATAACCAGCAAGGACCTACTGCAGAGCACAGGGAGCCCCGCTGGCTGTCATGTGGCAGCCTGGGTGGGACGGGAGTTTGGGGCAGAATGGATACATGTGTATGTGTGGCTGAGTCCTCTGCTGTGAGCCTGAAACAATCACAATGTTGTCAATCGGCTATGCTCCAATATAAAACAAAAAGCAATAAACCAAAAGCAGCGTTATGAAGCAGACCGCTTTAAGAATTCAAATCAACTGGCCTAAGAATTCAAATCGGTATTTGAATCCTATCTCTGTTTCTGGCTGAATTAAATCTTGTAATCTCTCTGAATCTGTTATCTCATTTACAAAATTTAAAAATGCACACCTTCCTTGCGTGTTTTTTATGGAGATTAAGAGAATGTATGTAAAACTTCTGACATCGTACAAAAAAAATGTATGCCCATTGTAATTATTTCAGATATTAATGTTAACATATCTATTAATATAAAAACTCCTTGTCATGTATATATTTAATATATCTTATTATATATACATATATGTTTTTATCTTGGTATTAAAGAACCTAAGTACAACTAATAACATATTTCTAATTTCTAAATTTTATATAAACTTTCTGAATTCAATCTACATCTCTACCTAATGGGGGGAAAACTAGGCTATGGCACATTTAAATTCTAGCAGTGCTCTGTCTATAACTCTAAGTGAAAATTCAGGTTGGCTTCTTGATAATAGAGTCATTGATATTGAGTGTATTTTGATCAGTAAAAAGACTAATTGTTTTCTAAAGCATCTTCTTGGCTTTATTATATCGCTCGAACGTGCAGCATAAATTGCACCTGCTTCCATGAAAAGTAAATCAATATTCAAGGATTAAAATGTAAGTATATGTTCAAATTATTCATTCATGAGCTATTCTAAAAATAAGCTGTATTCTGGGCACAAGTGCAATAAATGAATTAATCAATTTTCAATAAGAATAAAGACCCAGAATCTTGCTTTCAGTAAGTGATAATTTTGTCAGAAAAGTTGGACATTTTACCAATTCCAGGCTAAGCGGTAAGATGGAATGTCAAGTTATATTAGCTTCACATTTGAACTTGTGCCATATGGAATGATGTGAGTCTGCATCCCAGAAACAAAGAAGCAATGAAGATAATTGGTGTGAAGTACCCCCTAGTCAGGTTGCACTCACTGATAGAGCCACACTCCACCTCACTGCTACAAAATATTTAAAATAAGTGTGGTATTTCCCTGGTTTTTCTATTAGTGGTCACTTACAAAACAGTTCTGTAAGAATGGAAATGGCTCAGGGTGCTGAGTGCACACATGCTCAGTTGTGTCTGACTCTTTGAGATACTACGGACTGTAGCCCACCAGGCTCCTCTGTCCCTGGGAATTTTCCAGGCAAGGATATTGAAGTAAGTTGCCATTTCCTCTGCTAGCGGATCTTCCTGACCCAGGGATCAAACTTGTGTCTCCTGCGTCTCCTGCATTGGCAAGCAGATTCTTTAACACTTATGCCACCTTGGAAGTCAGGAAATGGCTCACCTAACACCAATGCTAGATTCATTTTGCATTCAACAGAAGTTGAATACTGGCTCATCCTCTCAGAGTTTTGCCTGTATCTAATACAAATGAGAGATTATAAGAAAGCCTACCATATGTTAATTAAACCATTTATTAATATTTTTTAATTTTAATTTTTATTTATTTGGCTGCACGAGTTCTTAGTTGTGTCATACATGATCTTTTAGTCACAGCTTGTGTGATATAATTCCCCGACCAGGTACCAAACCTTGGTTCCTGCACTAGGAGCTTGGAGTCTTAGCCACTGGACAGCCAAGGAAGTCCAATTTATTAAGAACTATTAGTACCTACTAGATATTAGAAACTTTTCAAATTTTGGGAATCCTAAAATGGACACAACGCAAGCTCTGCCTTCCAGAGTTCCAAGGGACACATAATTATGGTATGGCGTGTGTATTAGTCACTCAACTTGTGTCTGATTCTTTGTGACCCCATGGACTGTAGCCTGCCAGGCTTCTCTTCCATGGAATTCTCCAGGCAAGAATACTGGAGTGGGTTGTCATCCCTTCTCCAGGGGATATTCAACCCGGGTCTCCTGCATAGCAGACAGATTCTTTACCATCTGAGCCACCAGGAAGCCCTAATAATGGTATAAACATAATTATAGCACATGCATAATTACATACATAAACATGTTCATGTTAATGTGATAATCCTACAATGTCAGAATAAAGAACTATGAAAATGGTGCAGAAGAGTCATTATTTAACTGCTTGAGGGACTATGGACTGCTTTTATGTGACGTATGCCAGGTGGAAAATGCATGATCACACTCTCTTTAAAGAACATTATTTCTATTCTGCCATTGCACTGATTGCAATTTTAGTAATGCTATTCCTACTGCCTTTCATTAGGCAATTAATTTATTATTTGTTCACAGTATTTTATGTATTTCAAGTCAATAATTAGCATTAATTAGTCATTTATAGTGAATCAGACATTGCTAACTTTTTTCCGTACACCGACTTGTTTAAATCCTTAGCAAACAAAGAGAGGTGACCACGGTTCTATTTAGAGGTGAGGACATTCAGATTCAGGGAGGTTAAGTGTTGTTCTCTGGAGAAGGAAATGGCAACCCACTCCAGTATTCTTGCTTGAAAAATCCCACAGACAGAAGAGCCTGGAAGGCTACAGTCCACGAGACTGCAAGAGTCGGACATGACTGAGCCACTACACCACCACCACCAAGTACTGCTCTCAGGACTCATTGCATTCAGATGTCTAACCCCCACCCAGAGCTGTTCAGGAGCCTAAGAGTTACCTCATTAGAACAAAAGATTCTCCTATCACCTAGGGAAGTCCAAGGGACTTAGGAGCTCTGAGTCAGGAGCTGGGGACAAAGACCAAATATTTCTTTCTTACTATGTCTCAGGATCACAATGCAAAAGCAAGAAACTGCTTAGAAAAATAACGTTAGATTTCAAGCAAATGGTGCAAACAGAGAGTCTTCAATAATGAGGGTAATGACACTGATCCCTCTGTGCTTTCTAACTCTTCTCAGTGATGACTTCAGCTCTCACACACTCTCTGCTCGCAGGTAACATCTCTGCGGTCGTCCGTGCCCTGCCAGCCTCACAGGGCTGCTGCAAGAATTAAAAGAAAACCCTTATTGTGAAGAGCAAGAAAACTATGAAAAATGACATAAAATGTCAAGGTATCTGTAATTTCCTGTGGTTCCAGCAAGTCCCTGTTTGTTCACCTTTAAAAATAAACATTTATTTATATTTGAACCTTATTTGACATTTCTTAAGTAATACTCAGTATCAGTGGGGAATTGGTTCCAGATTCTCTTTGGATGCCAAGATCTGAGGATACCCAAGACCTGTATATAAAACAGTGTGCCTTTTCATATAACCTATGCACATTCTCCCATACACTTTAGATCATCTCTAGATACTTTAATACTTAATAATGCAAATGCTATGCAGATGTGTGTGCTTGTTCTCAGCTGTATCAGACTCTTTGTGACCTCATGGACTGTAGTCTTCCAGGCTCCTCTGTCCATGAGATTCTCCAGGCAAGAATACAAGAGTGGGCTGCCATGTTCTTCTCCAAGGACTCTTCCCAACCCAGGGATCAAACATGGGTCTCCTGCATTTTAGGCAGATTCTTCATCCACTATGTAAATAGTAGCCTGCAAATGGTAAATTCAAGTTTAATGTTTTGAAATTTCTGGAATTTTTTTTTTCCAAAATTTTTGTTGAATCCACAAATGCAGAAATGGAGAGCAGCTTGTGCTGTGATAAATATAAATCTTACCACGCCATGCCTTCACCTTTCTCCTACTCTCACAAGTACCTTTCCTACTTTCCCAAGAGTTCTGCCAGATTTTAATTTTTAATTAATTTATATAAAAAAATATTAAGCATACATCCACACAAAGTTTTATAAATAGTGATGACAATTAACAAACGCTGATCCTCTATCTTATCTCCTCAAATCCATTTCTTGCTCCTAAGAATAACCCTTTTCTATTCTTTCTGATTCTTTGGGATTTACCCCCTATTAAGTGTTTTAATAACATGCTTGATTTTTTATTATTTGTTGAATTTTTTAGTTTCAGTCAACATCTCTTGACTTTCACTATGTGCTCAGTTGCTCAGTCATGCCTGACTCTTTGCAGCCCCATGGACTGAAGCCTGCAAGGCTTCTCTGTCCATGGAAATTTCCAGGCAAGAACACTGAAGCGGGTTGCCATTTCCTGCTACAGGGATCTTTCCAACCCAGGGATTGAACCCATTATCTCTTGTGTTTCCTCCACTGGCAGGCTGATTCTTTACTTCTAGCACCTGAGATTTTCACTAAGGAATATAAAATTTAATTATCTCCCCTGTACCTCTTGGCTCTTTCCACCCACACTACACATATATTCTTATTCCACCAGATTCTCAAAAATCCCATCGCATAACTTGTTTGAATTATTGTTATCATTGTTGTTGCTATTATTATATAAATGTTACCCTAAATGAAGCAAGGCTGTTGATAAGTTGTCTTTCCTTCTCTGCACAGTGTTCCTTTTTCTCCTGGAGCCACGAATGTTTTTGGTTCATAATATGCTTAATGTTTGATGCACTTAAAATTAAGCTCTCCCCTATGCACAGGATACTTCTTTCAATACATTCAACCGCATCAAGGATTCCACTACATCTTCCAGAAGCAGGCTGAGAAGAAGTTTTCTCACTTCCTCCAATAAGAGCTAGCTAAATAGCTCTCTTGCACTGCAGTCCAGGGGTCGCAAAGAGTCGGACATGACAGAGCAATTGAACTGAACTGAAATAACTCTCATGCTGAATCTCCATTCTGCCCTGTCTAAAATTCCCTTTGCATTCACATCTCTCTTGCATTATTTCTCCTTTTTCCCGTGTTTCACACCCTTATCTTTCTAAAGTTATTTTATTATTTTGGTGGACAAATTCCTCTTGTTGCTTGTTAAGAAAAGACACATGGAACGTGACTGACCCTGAAAAATGACTGAATACCTTCTTTACATTGTTCAAAAATGGGCTAACTCTAATAGGTTCTGGGTTCATCCACCTCATCAGAACTGACTCAAATGTATTCCATTGTGAAGTAAGAAAGAGAAAGACAAACATCTTTTCTTTGCACATATATGGAAACGAGTAAGATGGTACTGATGAATCAGGAGAGCTAAAGAGACACAGATATAAAGGACAGACTTTTGGACACAGTGGGGGAAGGGAGTGGGATGATTTCAGAGAGTAGCTTTGAAGCGTAAATGCATGGTATGTAAAGCAGATAGACAGTGGGGATTTGCTGTAAGAAGCAGGGAACCAGAAGCAGGTGCTCTGCGACAGCCTCGAGGGGTGGGACGGGGAGCGAGGCGGGACGGAAGTTCAGGGAGGAGCAGCATCCGTGTACCTGTGACCGGTTCATGTTGACGTATGGCAGAAATCATCACAATACTGTAAAGCAATTATCTTCTAATTAAAAACAAAATAAAATTTTAAAATATGTGCCAGCCTGGATGGGAGGAGCATTTGGAGGAGAACGGATACACGTATATGTCTGGCTGAGTCCCTCACCTGAAACTATCACCATGCTGTGAACAAACTGTACCTCAATACAAAATGCTTTCAGTGTTAGAAAAAAAAAAAAAAATATATATATATATATATATTTTATAAAATGGGTGAACTTTCAAAATCTTACACACACACAGCACAGACAAAATGAATTACTTCTTTTACTTCAAGTGAGCATGGATTCCTGCAGCCATAGAATAACTTAACTTGAAACCCAATAAACCAGGTTTGGAATCTTGCTCAGTCACTGACCAGCGAAGTTTCCACTGCTGCAAAACAGTAAAAATAATAATATCAATGTTATTATTAGGTGGCTGAAAGAATTCAATCAGTTAAGCTTTGTTCTGATATATTTCTCTTTGCTGTACATTCCATGATGATAAGGGTTAAGTCCATCTTCTACAGTTCTATGTTCCTTGTTTCTAATGAACTCAATAAATAGCCACTGCATGAATAAATGAGCAGATGAATGAATTAACACATTATATGTGTTATTTAACTCCAAGCATGGTAAAAAGGCAGAATAAATAATTATGCATCTTTGTTTTTCATAACTTCCTTTCCTATCCAAACTTTTTCATTACTTTCTAGCAAATATTTTCCTCCCTAGTTATTTTTCTATCCCTGTCATTTCTTTCTCCCTTTCTACCTTTTTTTCTTTCCTTGTTGCCAACATTTTCCTTCCTTTCTCTTTCCTTTCTTCCCTCCTTGTCATTCTCCCTCACCTTATATCCTGTACAAAAATTCCCCTCCTCCAATAATCCCCATAACATTCCACTGTAAATTAATTAGTCTATAAAAAAGCAGTAAAATAATGAAATATCAGATACACTATCCCAGTATGGAAAACAGAAGAAACACTAGATGTGAAAGTTATTTTTGCCACCTGTATATGAGCCCAACTTATTAATTCTAGATTCTAGAGATCATGCCTATCTGTCTTGTGACCAGTTTTATTCCATTGCAAACACACGGTCTATTTCGGACCGATAAAAACCATTTTCATTTTTTAAAACAGAGAAGACATATACTTGAAAAATATGATCATCTGCTTAATTTCTACCTTTCTAGGGTCCTTTTTGAGCACATAGTGTATAGCATTTACTAAATCTCCACTGCACTCCCACGTATTATATTTACAAGCTCCTTTCCTCCATGCAGCAATCCTACAAGCTAGATTGGATTGTACCTGTGCTGAACAAATGCTAAAATGAGGCTCAGCAAGCTTAAAATTTCCTCGTGCAATATCTCAGAACAAGTAAGCAGTGGAATCATAATGCAAATTCAGCGTTTTCTACAATGCTTATGATCTTTCCACCATCCCCAGCTCTCTCTCTCTCGACAGACTCTCTTGACAAAAAGCAATCTGGTTTTCCTTGACTGAACTTCTCATCTGCTCTTGCTTTGGCATAGTTATGGTCTGAGTTTCTCAAACACCTGGACAGAAATGTGTTGCCAAGCCATGTAAAAAATTACACCCCCCATAATTTTCATAAGACAGCAATGTTGATGCAGCCAGCAGCTGTTGCTTTATATGGGGCATGCAGAATAAAGCCAAGAGTGGGTAAGTTGAGCCAAGCGTGGGCGGCTGTCTGAGATCCCTTGTGAGCTGGATTTGGAGAGTCTAACTGCCAGCCCTTCTCTCGACATACATATGAGGTTACCATACAGATTTTTGAAAAGGAGTAAGCCTTTGAGATATGGACATGAGTTTGGGTAAACTCTGGGGGAGTTGGTGATGAACAGGGAGGCCTGGTGTCCTGCAGTCCATGGGGTTGCAAAGAATCGGACATGACTGAGCGACTGAACTGAACTGAACTGAAGCCTTTGAGAAAAACTTTGAGAAAAGCCCCCGTCTTGAGGACTTGTGGTCCATCTTTTTGTCTCAGTTCAGTTCAGTCGCTCAGTTGTGTCCAACTCTTTGCAACCCCATGCACTGCAGCCTCCCTGTTCATCACCAACTCCCAGAGTTTACTCAAACTCATGTCCATTGAGTCAGCAATGCCATCCAACCATCTCATCCTCTGTCGTCCCCTTCTCCTCCTGCCCTCAATCTTTCCCAGCATCAGGATCTTTTCAAATGAGTCGGCTCTTCCCATCAGGTGGCCAAAGTATTGGAGTTTCAGCTTCAACAGCAGTCCTTCCAATGAACACCCAGGACTGATCTCCTTTAGGATGGACTGGTTGGATCTTGCAGTCCAAGGGTCTCTCAAGAGTCTTCTCCAACACCACAGTTCAAAAGTATCCATTCTTCAGTGCTCAGCTTTCTTTATAGTCCAATTCTCACATCCATACGTGACTACTGGAAAAACCATAGCCTTGACTAGATGGACTTTTGTTGGCAAAGTATTGCTTCTGCTTTTTAATATGCTGTCTAAGTTGGTCATAACTTTTCTTCCAAGGAATAAACGTCTTTTTATTTCATGGCTGCGGTCACCATCTGCAGTGATTTTGGAACCCAAAAAAATGAAGTCTGCCACTGTTTCCACTGTTTCTCCATCTATTTGCCGTGAAGTGATGGGACCAGATACCATGATCTTTGTTTTCTGAATGTTGAGCTTTAGCCAACTTTTTCACTCTCCTCTTTCACTTTCATCAACAGGCTCTTTAGTTCTTCTTCACTTTCTGTCATGAGGGTGGTGTCAGCTGCATATCTGAGGTTACTGATATTTCTCCCAGCAATCTTGACTCCAGCTTTTTGTCTAAACCCTAACTTTTTGTCTAAACCTGGCCTTTTGATTTTGTTTCCACGAACTCTGATTTTCTCATATCGAGTCTTTTCTCTCCAATACCCCTGGTGAATTCAGGCTACTTGTACCTCTTTTCTTCTTTTATTAAAACAACCTGTAACTCATTTTCCCACTTCTAGTCTAGTTACTTTCTATTTTTTTTTCCTATTGGTGCTACACCAAATCACCTCAAATCCATGGCTTAAAAATAACAAAAAAGTATTGCCTTATAGGTCTGGAGGTCAGAGGTCAGAAAAGAGCCTCAGTGGATGAAAATCAAGATATAACTGGAACTACATTTGCTTTGAGGATCTGGCAGATAATCCATTTCCTTGCCTTCTTTAGCTTCTGGACACCACCTGCATTCTTTGCCTTCAAAGCCAGAAACATAGGGATGAGCCTTTTTATTCTTCCATCTCTCTGGTTCTCTCCCTTCCACCTTCTTCTGCTGCCTACAAGCATTCTTGTGATTATATTGGGCTTACCTGGATAATCTCCTAATCTCAAAATCCTTAGTCATCCCTGAAGAATATCCTTTACTATGGAAGGTAACTTATTCACAGGTTTTGGACATCAGGGCATGGATATCTTTGAGGGGTGGAGGGTCATTACTCTGCCTGTTAATTCTTCCAACTCATTTAACAAATTATGACTACAGTGCTCTCTCAAAACTTCAGATAAAGTCCTGTCACTGCCTTCTGCCCACGATTGTTTCTTACTGTGTTTCCAATGATCTGACCTTCACTTACCTAAAACTCCATGTCTCTCTACCCCTCATCAGATGCAGATGAGCCAGAGCAAATGACGTATTCTCTGCCTCCAGGTTCCTCATCTATGAAATGGGAGTGATATCCAAAGAAGAGGAGATATATGTATATGCACAGCTGACTCACTTTGATGTACAGTAGAAATTAACACAACACTGTAAAGCAATTACACTCCAATAAAAATTAATTGTAAAAAAGAAAAATAATAAAGTAAAACAAGGATGCTAGTTTTTGACAAGATTGCTAAAAGGAATATACAAGTTCATTCATTGTGTCTACAAAAATTTCTAGTCCATACTGATGTGGGTCATTCTCTGAGTTCTGTCTTTAAAATTTCTGGATCCTAAGGCAGCCAAAGTTATATGTTAACTAAAGTTCAATTGATTGAAATAAAATATAATTTTGAAAATCAGCCCTTCTGCAACTCTAACCACATTTCACTGGTGACTAGTGGCTACCACATTGAGCAGTGCAGATAGAGAACTTTCCAACACTATGAAGCTCAATTAGACTATCTTAAGACATTAGCATATAATATTAGGTTGAACTACAAAAAATTGTTCTTTCTATAAATCAAAAAAAAAAAAAATCAGCAATAGTGTACAACTTAACCACACATTTTTAGATACCAAAAGTTATTTCAAATTCAACATTTTCAAGGGTGCCTCTAAAATAAAGCCAGCTAAGAATTAAACTCTAATTTAGCTTGTTATTGTTGTTGTTATTAAGTCCCTCAGTCGTGTCAGATTCTATGTGACTCCATGGACTGCAGCTCACCGGGCTTCCCTAACCTTCACTATCTGCTGGAGTTTGCTCAAATTCATGTCCATTGAGTCAGTGATGCCATCCAACATCACATCTTCTATTGACCCCTTCACCTCCTACTCTCAATTTTTCTCAGGATCTAGGTCTTTTCCTATAAGTCAGATTTTCCCATTTGGTAGCCAAAGTATTGGAGCTTCAGCATCAGTCCTTCCAATGAATATTCAGAATTGACTTATTTTAGGGTTGACTGGTTTCATCTCTTTGTAGTCCAAGGGACTCTCAAGAGTCTTCTCCAGCACCACAACTTGAAAGCACCTGTTCTTTGATGCTCAGCCTTCATTGCCATCCAACTCTCACATCAACACATGACTACTGTGAAAACGATAGCGTTGGCTACATGGACCTTTGTAGGCAAAGGGATGTCTCTGCTTTTCAATATGGTGTCTAGGTTGGTCATAGTTTTTCTTCCAAGGAACAGGCATGTTTTAATTTCATATCTGCAGTCACTGTCCACAGTGATTTTGGAGCCCAAGAAAAGAAATCTGCCACCATTTCTACTTTTTCCCCATCTATTTGCTATCAAGTGATGGGACCAGTTGCCAGGATCTTAGGATGAATGTTGAGTTTTAAGCCAGCTTTTTCACTCTCCTGTTTCACATCCATCAAGAGGTTCTTTAGTTCCTCTTCACTTTCTGCCATTAGACTGGCATCATATACATATCTGAGGCTATTGATATTTCTCCCACCAATCTTGATTTCAGCTTGTGATTCATCCAGCCCAGCATTTTGTGTGATGTACTGTGCATATAATTTGAATACACAGGGTGACAAGATATAGCCTTGACATATTCCTTTACCGATTTTGAACCAGTCCATTGTTCCATGTCCAATTTTAACTGTTTTTTCTTGACCTGCATACAGGTTTCTCAGGAGGCAGGTAAGGTGTTCTGATATTCCCATCTCTTTAAGAATTTTCCAGTTTGTTGTGATCCACACACTCAAAAGCTTTAGCATAGGCAATGAAGCAGAAGTAGATTTCTTTTTATAGAATTCCCTTGCTTTTTCTATGATCCAATGGATGTTGGAAATTTGATCTCTGGTTCCTCTGCCTTTTCTAAATCCAGCCTGTACATCTAGAAGTTCTCAGTTCACATACTGTTGAAGAATAGCTTGAAGGATTTTGAGCATTACCTTGCTAGAATGAGAATTGTGTGCAATTGTGTGGTAGTTTGAGCATTGCTTGTGGTCTTTCTCTGTTTCATATATAGAAATACTGAGAGCAATTTGTAAATCAGAATTTTAAATCTATCTTTTAAAATACACAGATTATCTATCTATATAACAATAAATTTGTACTGAAGTTGAAACATGTATTTTGTTTTAAACAAGCTGGCCTGCATTTTGGATGTTTGCACGTGGAGTTCTTGTTGTCTCATTTTTTTTTAATTAATAGAAGTATTTAATATTCTTCAAGAGTTCAAGCATAAACTTAGCTCTTTGATTTTAAAGTTATGGATTTGTTGGTCAATTTCGGGGAAAAGGACAACATTTAGCAATTTAATGTGACATGTAAGACTCTTAAGTTTTGCATTTGGGGATCTCTATAAAACTTCATTAAGTGTTACATTAAATTACCCCCAAATAATTTAAATATACTGCCAGAATTGAGATCCTAGTTACATAGTTACTTATTGAACATTCCATCAAGTAATTGACACTGCTTCAGACCAAGAAAAAACTACTAGATGGAAATGCCACGAGTAGAAGGATATTTGAATACTGCTAAAGCCCCAGCTTCTAGTACAACATCTGACATACACTGCAGCGGTGGTGGCTAAGTTGCTTCAGTCGTGTCCAACTCTTCGAGACTCCATGGACTACAGCCTACCAGGCTCCTCTGTCCCTGGGATTTTCCAGGCAAGAGTACTGGAGTGGGTTGCCATTGCTTTCTCCAGACATATACTGCTGCTGCTGCTGCTGCTGCTGCTGCCGCTGCTGCTGCTGCCGCTGCGTCACTTCAGTCGTGTCTGACTCTGTGCGACCCCATAGACGGCAGCCCACCAGGCTCCCCCATCCCTGGGATTCTCCAGGCAAGAACACTGGAGTGGGTTGCCATTTCCTTCTCCAATGCATGAAAGTGGAAAGTGAAAGGGAAGTTGCTTCAGTCATGTCCGACTCTTAGTGACCCCATGGACTACAGCCCACTAGGCTCCTCCATCCATGGGATTTTCCAGGCAAGAACACTGGAGTGGGGTGCCACTGCCTTCACCTTCAGACATGTACTAGTGCTTAATAAGTATTTATGAATAATGGCTGAAATCTTTAATATACCTCATTAAATGGAAAATGGTGATCACATACAGTTACAATGCTATATAAACACTTTGGAACTATTAATATAAAGAAACTCCAGTACTTTGGTCACCTCATGTGAAGAGTTGACTCGTTGGAAAAGACTTTGATGCTGGGAGGGATTGGGGGCAAGAAGAGAAGGGGACAACAGAGGATGAGATGGCTGGATGGCATCATTGACTCAATGGATGTGAGTCTGAGTGGACTCAGGGAGTTGGTGATGGACAGGGAAGCCTGGTGTGCTGCAATTCATGGGGTCGCAAAGAGTCGGACACAACTGAGCAAATGAACTGAACTGAACTGAAAGCACATATATTCAAATTTGTGCATCCTAAAATTACAGAGCAAGGGTCTTAGCTTTGTATGCTGTAACAACCCTCTTTTCTAGATGAGGCAACAGACTCCAAAAACTGGCATTACTTTCTCGTTTAATGGCAGTAAGTCAGTGCAAAATAGTAACATAAAATGACTTGTCAACATTATAGTAAAAGTTAACACTGGCCAAGTACCAGGTACTGTTCTAGTTGCTTTAAAAATGCTAAGAAATTCAGTCCTCACGAGAAGCCTTTGAGGTGCATGCCTTTAATACACTAATTTGACAGATGTGGAAAGTGAATTATAGAGAAGTGTGAAGCTCCCTCAAGAAGGCCCAGGTGATACAAAGTTAAAATTTAAACACTGGAAGTGTGGTTCCAAAAACTTCAATCTTAGCCATTAACCATACTGACTAAATCCTAAACAGTGTGTTAAAAAGCAGAAACATCACTTTGCTAACAAAGGGCAACATAGTCAAAGCTATGGTTTTCCAGTAGTCATACATGGATTTGAGAGTTTGACCCTAATGAAGGTTGAGCATCAAAAAATTGATGCTTTCAAGTTGAAGTGCTGGAGAAGACCCTTGAGGATCCCTTGGACAAGACCCCTTGGACAACAAGGAGATTAAACCACACAATCCCAAAGGAAATCAGCCCTGAATATCCATTTGAAGGACTGATTCTGAAGCTCCAATACTTTGGCACCTGATGGGAAGAGCTGACTCATTGGAACAGACCCTGATGCTGGGGAAGATTGAGGGCAGGAAGAAAAGGGGGCAACAGAAGATGTGGTGGTTGGATGGCATCACTGACACAATGGACATGGATTTGAGCAACCTATGGGAGATAATGGAGGACAGGGAAGCCTGGCATACGGCAGTCCATGAGGTCGAAAAAGTTTGGACATGATATAGCGACTGAGCAAAAGCAAATACCGACTAAATAGAAAATTGCAGCACATAGCATTTTTAGGGAGAGGCATCACTTGTCTCGGAAATGCTTGGCCTTTATTTCGGAAACCTAGCCACAGACGCTATCAGTGTAAACAAACGTAGGCTAAGCATCTGAATTGGATGTTGGGGATAAATTTCTCCCCTCCATCAAGTAAGCAGAGTTCTGGACAAACTCCTCCCGACTCCAGAGGGCTGGGCTTGTAGTTGCTTTCATTGAGGATCACGGGACAGAACAGCAACTTTCATTCTGGTTTCTGGCTTTGAGTCATTTCCCGTGCCTTAAATCAGTAATTTGATTCTCACAGGCACGCCTGTGCACCTGTGGGAGGAAAGGGAGTCATCCTTTTTCAGGTATGGTTTCACTTGATTGCAAAGAAGCATAGAACAGAGCTGATGACAGCCTGTCTGAACTAAGATCTCCTTGAAGAGCGAAACTAGACTCCCTTTAAAACACAAAACTCTCAACTTCAAAGGCCTAGAGTTAGCAGAGGATCAGACATTTTCCAGGCAAAGCCCTGGTAGATTGCATGTTAAAAATGCACAGGCTTTCTTCTGGGCATGGAAAACATCTTCACTTAAGTTTATTTTCTCATAGAAAATAGAGAGATGGTTATTGCCACAAGGAAAGGAACAGCCAACAAATGCAAAGGATGATCATTTATTCAAATAAAAGGGTAAATTTTGCTTCTGTTTTCTAAATATTTCATGCTCACTTCCTTCTATAGAGCAGTTGTTCTTTTTCACAGGTCAGGAATAAGCCTCATGCAAGGTTTTCTATATAAAATTGAAGTTCTGAATTTAAGAGGAATCTTACCAAGTTTTCAAAAATGGCATTTGAACAAAAATAAATCTGACACCAATTAAAAACATTTTTTAACTACTGAGACAGTCCCAATTCTTTAGTTTCTTTGATATGTATAGTTTGAATATAATTCTATTTTTTCCTCCTCATATTTTATACCTAAAGCTCACCTCTCCATTTGGTTATAAACAATATGTGGATAATATCTTCTACACATTGTGCCAGACAGCCAAAATACTCAAAATATACTTAATAATTATTAAGAGCTTCTGTAGATACAATAGCTTTTTATACAGATTCAAGACATTAGAGGTCTTTTATCCTCTTCTCTGAGCTTGAGGCTGTGCCCAAGAAAACAGACTGTCACAAATGTGTGCACCAGATAAATAAATTATTACATTGTATCCGATTATGCCAGGGATTATCACACAGCAAAGAGGTAACACTGGCAGCTGTAGCAACTATAAAAGCACTTCCTTTTAAAAGTTTACAAAATTCATTTTAAGAATGTTACTTTATTTTTAAAAATTTTTATTGGAGTATAATTACTTTAATTGATATAATTAATTTTATTGATGCTTTTGAACTGTGATGTTGGAGAAGACTCTTGAGAGTCTCTTAGACTGCAAGGAGATCTTGAATATTCATTGGGAGGACTGTTGCTGAAGCTGAAGCTCCAATCCTTTGACGACCTGTTTCGAAGAACTGACTCACTGGAAAAGACCCTGATGCTGGGAAAGATTGAAGGCAGGAGAAGAAGGGGATGACAGAGGGTGAGATGGCATCACCGACTCAATGGGCATAAGTTTGAGTAAACTCGGGGAGTTGGTGATGGACAGGGAGGCCTGGCGTGCTGCGGTTCATGGGGTCGCAAAGAGTCGGACATGACTGAGAGACTGAACTGAACTGATAGTTACTTTACAATGTTGTGTTAGTTTCTACTATACAGCAAAGTGAATCAGCTCTATGTATACATATGTGAAAGTGAAAGTCGCTCAGTCGTGGCCGACTCTTTGCAACCCCAAGGACTATACCGTCCATGGAATTCTCCAGACCAGAATACTGGAGTGGGTAGCCTTTCCCTTCTCCAGGGGATGTTCCCAATCCAGGGATCCAACCCAGGTCTCCCACATTAAGGGCGGATTCTTTACCAGCTAAGCCACAAGGGATATCCCTGCCTTTGTGGATTTCCTTCCCGTTTAGGTCACCATAGAGCACTGAGTAGAGTCCCTTGACTCTACTTGTTAGTTATCCATTTTACACATAGTGCATATAGATGTGAATCCCAATTTCCCAGTTCATCCCACTCCCCTCTTCTCCCCTTGGAGTCCATATGTTTATTCTCTGTATTTCTATTTCTCCTTTGTAAATAGGTTCATGTGTACCATTTTTCTTGATTCCACATGTATGTGTTAGGTTGTTCGAGACACTCTACTACAACATGTTTTAGTACTGTACGGTGTAAACACACATCTGCTTTGTGTAGTTCACAGTGCCACCTGCCTGTTACCAAGAGACCATTGTGTAACAGTTAACCACAAAAATCTCTGTGGTCTAGAACAACTCGCCTTCATGGTTCACATGTCTGAGGGGCCATCTAGGCAGCTCTGCTCTTGGGCTGGGCTCACTTGAATGAAATGGGTGAGCTGGTAGCTGACTCATCAAAGCTGGTGTTGGCAGGGATGGCATGAACAACTCGGCCCCATCTCGAGTGTTTCTTTTCCTCCAGAAGTTTAGACCCAGCATATGTTCATAATGGAGGCACGAGAGAGGGCAGGCAAGTTCAACCACACATGAGTTATTTAAGTATTTGTGGTGTATTGGCTAATATCTCTTTAGTCAAAAAAGGTCACACGGATGAGTACAGAGTCAAAGGGACAGGCGCATTGCTCCACACAAAGTGAGGAACTGCTGCAAAGTCACACGACCTGGTTATGTGTCTAAGGAGGGATGCTAAGTAAGAGTCACCCTTAAAATTGACTATACCCCTCATTTGCAAAGAAAAAAAAAGTAATATTTTAGTTCCTACCACTAATGAAACTAGAGAACCTCTGCTGCTGCTGCTGCTAAGTTGCTTCAGTCATTTCTGACTCTGTGCTACCACAGAGATGGCAGCCCACCAAGCTCCCCCGTCCCTGGGATTCTCTAGGCAAGAACACTGGAGTGGGTTGCCATTTCCTTCTCCAATGCATGAAAGTGAAAAGTGAAAGTGAAGTCACTCAGTGGTGTCCGACTCTTCGCAACCCCATGGACTGCAGCCTACCAGGCTCCTCCATCCATGGGATTTTCCAGGCAAGAGTACTAGGGTGGGGTGCCATTGCCTTCTCTGGGAAAGGTCAAAGACTATGTTTGGGTACTAGATGTATAGGTGAGGTGGTGCTAGTGGTAAAGAACCCACCTGCCAATTGAGGTCAGACAAGAGATGAAGGTTCAATCCTTGGGTGGGAAGATCCCCTGGAGGAGGGCATGGCAACCCACTCCAGCATTCTTGTCTGAAGAAGCCCAGGGACAGAGTCATCTGGCAGGGTATGGTCCATAGGATTGCAAAGAGCTGGACAAAGCTGAAGCAACTTAGCACTCACACACATATAGGCTAGATGAGCAGAAAGACAAGAAGAATGTACACATTACTAGTGGCTTGTGGTCCGAATCCTTGCTAAGCATTAAGCCGTGACCAGACATATCATAGGAGAAGATGTCTAAGGCAAAATGGACAGAGAAAGAATGCTATCCATGATTGGGAATATCACATAACATTGATCTCTGCCAAAAATATTCTTATTTCAGTTGGTTTAACACTTGCAGAATTTCACTAAAAGCAAATGAGAAAAAGTACCTTCCAGACTCCCTGTGTTTCTAGACAGGTTCCCACTCAGGTCTTGATTACTTTCCTTTCCCTCAGTTTTTAAGACACTCTGCCTCTCATGGTCACACATTCTCTCATTTAACTGAGGCCTCTGCTGTCTACAATGTCCCCAGAGAGGTTTTCTCTGAGGACCCTACCCAATACAGGCTTTTCCTCCCCTATCAGTTCAACCTCTCAGCATTCCTCCACACCTTTTCCAACAGATGAGACACACTGCTGTTCATTGCGATATTCCAACTCACCCCACATAATACGAACTCCCTCAGATCAAGGATATTATCCAATTTTGTGTGTGTGCGTGTGTGTGTGTGTGTGTGTGTGTGTGTGTGTGTGTGTAGTTGCTACGTTGTGTCTGATTCTTTAGGACCCCGTGGACTGTGGCCCACCAGCTTCCTCTGTCCATGGAATTCTCCAGGCAGGAATACTGGAGTGGGCTGTCATTGCCTTCTCCAGGGCATCTTCCCCACCCAGGAATCATATATATATTTTTATAATTTTTGTGACTTTGTTTTTATTTTCTTTAACATTGTATTTCTGAAATTCCAAACTCTAGATTTTTAATTTTTGCTCTTTGGTATTTGTTATCAATTTTGTACCCATATTTTCTTTATAATTTTTGTGACTTTGTTTTTTTCTCTCTCTCTCTCTCTTTTTCTTCTTCTTTTCTTTAACATTGTATTTTTGAAATTCCAATTCCACCCTAGATTTTTAATTTTTGCTTTTTGGTATTTGTTACCAATTTTGTACCTTTAAGAACCCAATCTTCAGTACCCATTTTTACTTGGGAGCGAGATTACTGGCTTGACTGTTCTCTCCCCCTTTGGACTCTCCTTTTTCTTCACCAGGTCGCCTGTGTCTCCTCCCTAACCCCTCTCTGCTCTACCCAACTCTGTGAATTCCTGTGTGTTCCAGACGGTGGAGAAGACTTAGGGAACTGATTACTGGCTGGATCTGTCTCTCTCCTTTTCATTCCCTGCTTTAATCCTCCTGGCCACCTCTGTCTCCTTCCTCCCTCTTCTCTTCTCTGTATAACTCCATGAACATCTCTGAGCTCAGTTGTGGAGTGCACATAAGGAAGTGATTACTGGCTAGCCTGCTCTCTCCTCTATTGATTCCACCTCATCTCATTCGGGTCACCTCTAACTCCCTCCTCCCTCTTCTCTTCTCCATGTAACTCTGTGAATCTCTCTGGGTGTCCCTCACTGTGGAGAAACTTTTCATCTTTAACCTAGATGTTTTATCAGTGGTTGCTGTATAGAAGGAGAAATTTTGAGACTACCGTAAAAATAAGACTGAAAACTGGAAGCAGGAGGCTTAAGTCCAAACCCTGACTCCAGGGAACTCCTGACTCCAGGGAACATTAATTGACAGGAGCTCATCAAATGCCTCCACACCTACACTGAAACCAAGCACCACACAAGGGCCAACAAGTTCCAGAGCAAGACATACCATGCAAATTCTCCAGCAACAAAGGAACACAGCCCTGAGCTCCAATATACAGGCTGCCCAAAACTACTACAAAACCATAGACATCTCATAACTCATTACTGGATACTTCATTGCACTCCAGAGAGAAGAAATCCAGCTCCACCCACCAGAACACCAAGACAAGCTTCCCTAACCAAGAAACCTTGACAAGCCACCTGTAGAAACCCACACACAGCAAGGAAATGCCACAATAAAGAGAACCCTACAAACTGCCAGAATACAGAAAGGACACCCCAAACTCAGCAATTTAAATAAGACGAAGAGACAGAGGAATACCCAGCAGGTAAAGGAACAGGATAAATGCCCACCAAACCAAACCAAAGAGGAAGAGATAGGGAATCTACCTGATAAAGAATTCTGAATAATGATAGTGAAAATGATCCAAAATCTTGAAATCAAAATGGAATCACAGATAAATAGCCTGGAGACAAGGATTGAGAAGATGCAAGAAAGATTTAACAAGGACCTAGAAGAAATAAAAAAGAGTCAATATATAATGCAATAAATGAGATCAAAAACACTCTGGAGACAACAAATAGTAGAATAACAGAGGCAGAAGATAGGATTAGTGAATTAGAAGATAGAATGGTAGAAATAAATGAATCAGAGAGGAAAAAAGAAAAACGAATTAAACGAAATGAGGACAATCTCAGAGACCTCCAGGGCAATATTAAATGCTACAACATTCGAATCATAGGAGTCCCAGAAGAAGAAGACAAAAAGAAAGACCATGAGAAAATACTTGAGGAGATAATAGTTGAAAACTTCCCTAAAATGGGGAAGGAAATAATCACCCAAGTCCAAGAAACCCAGAGAGTCCCAAACAGGATAAACCCAAGGCGAAGCACCCCAGACACATATTAATCAAATTAAGAAAGATCAAACACAAAGAACAAATATTAAAAGCAGCAAGGGAAAAACAACAAATATCACACAAGGGAATTCCCATAAGGATAACAGTTGATCTTTCAATAGAAACTCTTCAAGCCAGGAAGGAATGGCAAGACATACTTAAAGTGATGAAAGAAAATAACCTAAAGCCCAGATTACTGTACCCAGCAAGGATATCATTCAAATATGAAGGAGAAACCAAAAGCTTTACAGACAAGCAAAAGCTGAGAGAATTCAGCACCACCAAACCAGCTCTCCAACAAATACTAAAGGATATTCTCTAGACAGGAAACACAAAAAGAGTGTATAAACTCAAACCCAAAACAATAAAGTTAATGGCAACAGGATCATACTTATCAATAATTACCTTAAACATAAATGGGTTGAATGCCCCAACCAAAAGACAAAGACTGGCAGAATGGATACAAAAACAAGACCCCTATATATGTTGTCTACAAGAGACCCACTTCAAAACAGGGGACACATACAGACTAAAAGTGAAGGGCTGGAAAAAGATTTTCCATGCAAATAGAGACCAAAAGAAAGCAGAAGTAGCAATACTCATATCAGATAAAATAGACTTTAAAACAAAGGCTGTGAAAAGAGACAAAGAAGGTCACTACATAATGATCAAAGGATCAATCCAAGAAGAAGATATAACAATTATAAATATATATGCACCCAATATAGGAGCACTGCAATATGTAAGACAAATGCTAACAAGTATGAAAGGGGAAATTAACAATAACACAATAATAATGGGAGACTTTAATACCCCACTCACACCTTTGGATAGATCAACTAAACAGAAAATTAACAAGGAAACACAAATTTTAAATGATACAATAGACCAGTTAGACCTAATTGATATCTATAGGACATTTCCCCCAAAAACAATGAATTTCACCTTTTTCTCGAGCGTACAAGGAAACTTCTCCAGGATAGATCACATCCTGGGCCATAAATCTAGCCTTGGTAAATTCAAAAAAAATTGAAATCATTCCAAGCATCTTTTCTGACCACAATGTAGTAAGATTAGATCTCAATTACAGAAGAAAAACTATTAAAAATTCCAACATATGGAGGCTGAACAACACGCTGCTGAATAACCAACAAATCACAGAAGAAATCAAAAAAGAAATCAATATTTGCAGAGAAACGAATGAAACTGAAAACACAACAACCCAAAACCTGTGGGACACTGTAAAAGCAGTCCTAAGGCGAAAGTTCATAGCAATACAGGCACACCTCAAGAAACAAGAAAAAAGTCAAATAAATAACCTAACTCTACACCTAAAGCAACTAGAAAAGGAAGAAATGAAGAACCTCAGGGTTAGTAGAAGGAAAGAAATCTTAAAAATTAGGGCAGAAATAAATGCAAAAGAAATAAAAGAGACCTTAGCAAAAATCAACAAAGCCAAAAGCTGGTTCTTTGAAAGGATAAATAAAATTGACAAACCATTAGCCAGACTCATCAAGAAACAAAGGGAGAAAAATCAAATCAATAAAATTAGAAATGAAAATGGAGAGATCACAACAACAACATAGAAATACAAAGGATCATAAGAGACTACTATCAGCAATTATATGCCAATAAAATGGACAATGTGGAAGAAATGGACAAATTCTTTAAAAAGTACAACTTTCCAAAACTGGACCAGGAAGAAATAGAAAATCTTAACAGACCCATCACAAGCACGGAAATTAAAACTGTAATCAGAAATCTTCCAGCAAACAAAAGCCCAGATCCAGACAGCTTCACAGCTGAATTCTACCAAAAATTTAGAGAAGAGCTAACACCTATCCTACTCAAACTCTTCCAGAAAATTGCAGAGGAAGGTAAACTTCCAAACTCATTCTATGAGGCCACCATCACCCTAATACCAAAACCTGACAAAGATCCCACAGAAAAAGAAAACTACAGGCCAATATAACTGATGAACATAGATGCAAAAATCCTTAACAAAATTCTAGCAATCAGAATCCAACAACACATTAAAAAGATCATACACCATGACCAAGTGGGCTTTATCCCAGGGATGCAAGGATTCTTTAATATCTGCAAATCAATCAATGTAATACACCACATTAACAAATTGAAAAATAAAAACCATATGATTATCTCAGTAGATGCAGAGAAAGCCTTTGACAAAATTCAACATCCATTTATTATGAAAACTCTCCAGAAAGCAGGAATAGAAGGAACATACCTCAACATAATAAAAGCTATATATGACAAACCCACAGCAAACATTATCCTCAATGGTGAAAAATTGAAAGCATTTCCTCTAAAGTCAGGAACAAGACAAGGGTGCCCACTTTCACCATTACTATTCAACATAGTTTTGGAAGTTTTGGCCACAACAATCAGAGCAGAAAAAGAAATAAAAGGAACCCAAATTGGAAAAGAAGAAGTAAAACTCTCAATGTTTGCAGATGACATGATCCTCTACATAGAAAACCCTAAAGACTCCACCAGAAAATTACTAGAACTAATCAATGAATATAGTAAAGTTGCAGGATATAAAATAAATACACAGAAATCCCTTGTATTCCTATACACTAATAATGAGAAAACAGAAAGAGAAATTAAGGAAACAATTCTATTCACCATTGCAACGAAAAGAATAAAATAATTAGGAATATATCTACCTAAAGAAACTAAAGACCTATATATAGAAAACTATAAAACACTGGTGAAAGAAATCAAAGAGGACACTTATAGATGGAGAAATATACCATGTTCATGGATTGGAAGAATCAATATAGTGAAAATGAGTATACTACCCAAAGCAATTTATAGATTCAATGCAATCCCTATCAAGCTACCAACAGTATTCTTCACAGAGCTAGAACAAATAATTTCACAATTTGTATGGAAATATAGAAAACCTCGAATAGCCAAAGCTATCTTGAGAAATAAGAATGGAACTGGAGGAATCAACCTACCTGACTTCAGGCTCTACTACAAAGCCACAGTCATCAAGACAGTATGGTACTGGCACAAAGACAGAAATATAGATCAATGGAACAAAATAGAAAGCCCAGAGATAAACCCACATACCTATGGACACCTTATCTTTGACAAAGGAGGCAAGAATATACAATGGATTAAAGACAATCTCTTTAACAAGTGGTGCTGGGAAAACTGGTCAACCACTTGTAAAAGAATGAAACTAGACCACTTCTAACACCATACACAAAAATAAACTCAAAATGGATTAAAGATCTAAATATAAGACCAGAAACTACAAAACTCCTAGAGGAGAACATAGGCAAAACACTCTCCAACATACATCACAGCAGGATCCTCTATGACCCACCTCCCAGAATATCAGAAATAAAAGCAAAAATAAACAAACGGGACCTAATTAAACTTAAAAGCTTCTGCACAACAAAGGAAACTAAAAGCAAGGTGAAAAGACAGCCTTCAGAATGGGAGAAAATAATAGCAAATGAAGCAACTGACAAACAATTAATCTCAAAAATATACAAGCAACTCTTGCAGCTCAACTCCAGAAAAATAAATGACCCAATCAAAAAATGGGCCAAAGAACTAAATAGAAATTTTCCAAAGAAGACATACAGATGGCTAACAAACACATGAAAAGATGCTCAACATCACTCATTATCAGAGAAATGCAAATCAAAACCACAATGAGGTACCATTTCATGCCAATCAGAATGGCTGCGATCCAAAAGTTTACAAATAATAAATGTTGGAGAGGGTGTGGAGGAAAGGGAACCCTCTTACACTGTTGGTGGGAATGCAAACTAGTACAGCCACTATGGAGAACAGTGTGCAGATTCTTTAAAAAACTGGAAATAGAACTGCCTTATGATCCAGCAATCCCACTGCTGGGCATACACACTGAGGAGACAAGAAGGGAAAGAGACACATGTACCCCAATGTTCATCGCAGCACTGTTTATAATAGCCAGGACATGGAAGCAACCTAGATGTCCATCAGCAGATGAATGGATAAGAAAGCTGTGGTACATATACACAATGGAGTATTACTCAGCCATTAAAAAGAATACATTTGAATCAGTTCTAATGAGGTGGATGAAACTGGAGCCTATTATACAGAGTGAAGTAAGCCAGAAGGAAAAACACCAATACAGTATACTAACGCATATATATGGAATTTAGAAAGATGGTAACAATAACCCTATATACAAGACAGCAAAAGAAACACTGATGTATAGAACAGTCTTTTGGACTCTATGGGAGAGGGAGAGGGTGGGATGATTTGGGAGAATGGCATTGAAACATGTATAATATCATATATGAAACGAGTCGCCAGTCCAGGTTCGATGCACGATACTGGATGCTTGGGGCTGGTGCACTGGGACGACCCAGAGGGATGGTACGTGGAAGGAGGAGGGAGGAGGGTTCAGGATGGGGAACACATGTATACCTGTGGCAGATTCATGATGATATATGGCAAAACCAATACAATATTGTAAAGTTAAATAATAAAATTTTTAAAAAAGAAAAAAAAAAATCAGCTTAAAAAAATGAGAAAAGCAATATATTTTTTAAAAAGCTTGCTTCCTTTTTTTTTCCTATGAAAAATGCAGACATTTTATCTCTACTTTTCCTCAGTTACTCTTGAGTCTGCAACTTTGTTTTTTAATTGTGTCTTTCCCTCCACTCACATGTACCCTGATATCATATCCTGATATGAGGAGGATAGTTCTCTCCTCATGCTGGAAGTTAGGACTGAAGAACCATTACTTAGCTCTATGTAGCTTTTGGTGCATGATCAGGTTGGTAATGTAGCTCTAACAAAACTTGGCTGTATTGACATATAGATAATAGACACTTGGCAAAAATAACTTCTTGCCAAAGAAGCTGATATAGTGACTATGTTTGATATAGCACGTTTTATTTCAAGCAAAATTACAAAATGCAAGATAATGCTCTATATTTCTCTAAATGTACAAAGTGTATTTTCACAAAGTTCCATTTTTGGTGGAAAAAAACAATTTCAAGACAAATTATACTGGGAGACTTAAGTCTATGTAACCAACTTGAAGATTTACAGTAATAACCTAGTAAAAGAGATCTGAGAATTCCTGCAGTAAACGAACCACTTTGTTGAACCCAGAAATTTCCAAATTCATTTCACCACAAATGTGTTGATTGATTCATTTGCTTCCCTGCTTTATTTGTACCTTTCTTGTTTGCTTGCATTCTACACAGCACTTTAAATATTCAGTGAAATATGTTTGAGGGAATACTGTTCTAAACATAGATGTCATTAATTACTTGTATCTCAAATGCTATGCTTAAATTTAACATGATTTTCTCAACAGTGTCAAGCCCTGATTACGTATTTTTTTAGGAGATTCATAGGATATTAGTCATTGTGTCTGGTAGTTAGAAAGAAAAAAAAAAATTAAAAAGGAGTCCAAGATAGCAGAACCACACTGAGGGAGAAAAAGCCCAGAAAAGGGGAGGTTAAGACCTCAGGGAGAACCTCAGGTCCTGGGTATAACAAATCGGGTGAAAGGCTGGTGCCAACCAACCCCTATTAGCTTAGGGTCTAACCTGGGAAAACACACCCTCTTCTCTGATTGGTCTGGGTGTAGCCAGTCAGGTGCATGCTGGTGCCATCATCTATTTTGCATAGAGTGTAGCCAATCAGGCTCCAGGGGAAGGAGCCTAAAAGGAAGTGCCAAGAGGACTTGGGGCCCTTAGAGGGTAGGGCTGCCCTTGTGTCTTGGGAGCTCGCCGCCTGCTACCTGCTTCCCGCTGCCTGCTGCCTGCTTTTGAACTAAGCTGTAACTGACCTCCAACTAGTTTGTCCTAACAAATGCTGCTGCTGCTAAGTCGCTTCAGTTGTGTCCGACTCTGTGCGACCCCATCAACGGAAGCCCACCAGGGCCCACCGTCCCTGGGATTCTCCAGGCAAGAACACTGTGGAGTGGGCTGCCATTTCCTTCTCCAGTGCATGAAAGGGAAAAGGGAAAGTGAAGTCGCTCAGTCGCGTCTGACTCTTAGCGACCCCATGGACTGCAGCCTACCAGGCTTTGTCATCCATGGGATTTTCCAGGCAAGAGAACTAGAGTGGGGTGCCATTGCCTTCTCCGTCCTAACAAATAGGGCCTGCTTAATAAAATCCTGCCTGTTTGAGATGCAAATGGTCCCTCCTTTAGAACCAAGCATACCAAGAAGTCCCGCAATATTTAGTTCTGGAGCCACCCTTGAAGTATTCAAAGAGACTGTGTTCCAGGTTGAGGCGCTGACAAGGAGCACAGAGAGCACGTGCAGGTGGGGCTCAGAAGGGTTCAGCAAGGAGCTGGAGACTCTGTCCTTGTAGATCAGTTCTCCCCCTTCGCAGCCCCTGGGGGAGGCCGGTAAGGATCTCATCTAAAGGCTTCTTTGCCCTCTCTGGCTTCCCACGGGTTTCTCCAACAAGAAATGAGTTTGCAATAGCGAGAAGAGTGACGTCTTCCTAGAGTCGTAGTGGGGCACTACTGCGACTTTTGTGGGAACTCCTTGCAGAACTCTTTTTCTCTGATTCAGTGACCAATTCTTCATTTTTCCCATTCAGCCAAGAACTGAAGTGGTCCCAGGCTTTCTAACACTTGCTGCTTACTAACTCGCCTTTCAGTTCAGTTCAATTTAGTTGCTGAGTCATGTCCGACTGTTTGTGACCCCATTGACTGCAGAACACCAGGCTTCCCTGTCCATCACCAACTCCCGAAGCTTGCTCAAACTCATACCCATCAAGTAGATGAAGCCATCCAACCATCTCACCCTCTGTAATACCCTTCTCTTCCTGCTTTCAATCTTTCCCAGAATCAGTCTTTTTCGGTGAAGTCAGTTCTTCACATCAGGCGGCCAAAGTATTGGAGCTTCAGCTTCAGCATCAGTTCTTCCAATGAATATTCAGGACTCATTTCCTTTAGGATTGACTGGTTTGATGTCCTTGCAGTTCAAGGGACTCTCAAGTGTCTTCTCCAACATCACAGTTCAAATATTGTAATTAGCCTCTAATTAAAAGAAATTTTTTAAAAAAGCGTTAGTTCTTCTGCGTTCAACTTTCTTTACATCCAGCTATCACATTCACACATGACTAATGGAAAAACAAGTTTTGACTACATGGACTTTTGCCAGCAAATTAATGTCTCTGTTTTTTAACATTCTGTCTAGGTTGGTCAAAGGTTTTCTTCCAAGGAGCAAGTGTCTTTTAATTTCATGGCTGCAGTCACCATCTGCAGTGATTTTGGAGCCCAAGCAAATAAAGTCTGTCACTGTTTCCATTATTTCCCCATCTATTTGCCATGAAGTGATGGGACCAGATGCCATGATCTCAGTTTTCTGAATGTTGAGTTTTAAGCCAACTTTTTCACTCTCCTCTTTCACTTTTATCAAGAGGCTTTTTAGTTCCTCTTCACTTTTTGCCATTAGAATGGTGTCATCTGCATATCTGAGGTTATTGATATTTCTCCCGGCAATCTTGATTCCAGCTTGTGCTTCATCCAGCCCAGCGTTTCTCATGATATACTCTGCATATTAGTTAAATAAGCA
>NW_011494656.1:1058106-1059792 GCF_000754665.1 Bison bison bison | reverse complement strand
CAGAGGCATGTCAGGTGGTCTGGTATTTCCATCTCTTTAAGAATTTTCCACAGTTTGTTGTGATCCACACAGACGAAGGCTTTAGGATGGTCAATAAATAGAAATAGATATTTTTCTGGAATTCTCTTACTTTTTCTATGATCCACTGAATGTTGGCAATTTGAGCTCTGGTTCCTCTGCCTTTTCTAAATCCAACTTGAATATCTGGAAGTTCTTGGTTTATGTACTGTTAAAGCCTGTCTTGGGAAATTTTGAGCACTACTTTGCTAATATGTGAAATGAGTGCAATTGTGTGATAGTTTGAACATTGTTTGACATTAACTTTCTTTGGGATTAGAATGAATGCTGACCTTTTCCAGTCCTGTGGCCACTGCTGAGTTTTCCAAATTTGCTGGCATATTGAGTGCAACACTTTCACAGCATCATCATGTAGGATTTGAAATAGCTCAACTGGAATCCCATTATCCCCACTAGCTTTGTTCATGGTGATGCTTCCTAAGGCCCACTTGACTTCACATTCCAGAATGTCTGGCTCTAGATGAATGCATGCCATTATACACCATGGGTGACCACACATATCTGGGTAGTGCATTATTATTTTTTTTTGTATAGTTCTGTGTATTCTTGTCACCTCTTCTTAATATCTTCTTCTTCTGTTAAGTCCATACCATTTCTGTCCTTTATTGTGCCCATCTTTGCATGAAATGTTCCCTTGGTATCTCTAATTTTCTTGAAGAGATCTCTAGTCTTTCCCATTCTGTTGTTTCCCTGTATTTCTTTGCATTGATCACTTAGGAAGGCTTTCTTATCTCTCCTTGCTCTTCTTTGGAACTCTGCATTCAAATGGGTATATCTTTCCTTTTCTCTTTTGCATTTTGCTTCTCTTCTTTTCTCAGCTATTTGTAAGGCCTCCTCAGACAGCCATTTTGCTTTTTTGCATTTCTTCTTCTTGGGGATGGTTTTGATCACCACCTCCAGTACAATGTTATGAACATCCATCTATCAGATCCAATCCTAACTCTCTCAGCTCATGTTAACCCTGATGACACTTTTCAAATGTCTCTTTCTCTTTTTTATTTTTTTAAATTTTTATTTTATTTTTAAACTTTACATAATTGTATTAGTTTTGCCAAATATCAAAATGGATCCACCACAGGTATACATGTGTTCCCCATCCTGAACCCTCCTCCCTCCTCCCTCCCAATACCATCCCTCTGGGTCGTCCCAGTGCACTAGCCCCGAGCATCCAGTATCATGCATCAAACCTGGACTGGCATCTCGTTTGATACATGATATTTTACATGTTTAAATGCCATTCTCCCAAATCTTCCCACCCTCTCCCTCTCCCACAGAGTCCATAAGACTGTTCTATACATCAGTGTCTCTTTTGCTGTCTCGTACACAGGGTTATTGTTACCATCTTTCTAAATTCCATATATATGCGTTAGTATACTGTATTGGTGTTTTTCCTTCTGGCTTACTTCACTCTGTATAATAGATTCCAGTTTCATCCACCTCATTAGAACTGATTCAAATGTTTTCTTTTTAATGGCTGAGTAATACTCCATTGTGTATATGTACCACAGCTTTCTTATCCATTCATCTGCTGATGGACATCTAGGTTGCTTCCATGTCCTGGCTATTATAAACAGTGCTGCGATGAACATTGGGGTACATGTGTCTCTT
>NW_011494656.1:1057769-1058006 GCF_000754665.1 Bison bison bison | reverse complement strand
CCTTGCTATTCTTTGGAACTCTGCATTCAAATGGGTATATCTTTCCTTTTCTCTTTTGCATTTTGCTTCTCTTCTTTTCTCAGCTATTTGTAAGGCCTCCTCAGACAGCCATTTTGCTTTTTTGCATTTCTTCTTCTTGGGGATGGTCTTGATTCCTGTCTCCTGTACAATGTCATGAATCTCTGTCCATAGTACATCAGGCACTTTGTCTATCAGATCTAATCCCTTGAATCTATT
>NW_011494656.1:1020896-1057669 GCF_000754665.1 Bison bison bison | reverse complement strand
GAATCTCCACACTGTTCTCCACAGTGGCTGTACTAGTTTGCATTCCCACCAACAGTGTAAGAGGGTTCCCTTCCCTTTCTTATACTCTCCTCAGTTCCTAGTGTATGCAGATCATCTCTTTCCTGCTGGGAGTCATTAAAGTGAAGGTACCAGAATCTGAGCCCAAATCTATCTGATCAAAGATTTGCTCACTTTATCCCTACACTAAACCATATCCAGGCCAAAGATATTGATGTACTGAGAAATTCTGAGTTTCTATTTCTATGTCATGTGAATCATGATCACATCCACAAACATGTTAGTTACAACCATGACCAATTCTTGGATGCTTACTGAATATCAAACAGTAAGTTTGATATGTCTTCTATAACTATAAATTCCTTTAAATCTCAGCATAAAGCTATGAGGTAGATGAAGCAATTAACTCTCTTTGCTACAGGAAGGGAATGAGGCAGGATTAGGTTGATTTACTGCTCCAGAGCATGCAGACGGAAGGGGATGTTAACCCAGGCAGGCTGGGCCAAGAGGGTGAATTTCTAACTGACACCACGTAGAGCTCTCAGCTCAGTGGTAACCCGTAGCAATGCCAGGTTATTAACATGCACACTTTCCATTATAATTCCCACTTTCTTCTTCCTCCAAGGTCCACTGTGTCAACATCTCAAGTAATCAACATTTTTAAGTCACTGCTGTGCACCTTTCACTGTGAGGGGTAAACACAGAACAGACAACAGATTTCCTGGTCCGTTAAGAAATGCAAACCACATGAGCAGAAATGATAAATATACAGAAAAGAGTTGGAGAGCAAGAGAAAGTATGCCCACGTTATTTAAAATGTTATGAAACACCTTGACCAGAATTTCATCCCTGATCCTAGGTAAAGATGTCAGAAAGCACTCATTACCAAATGACATTTAGGTACTCGAATATTTTTGCCACCTGTCATCTTGCTTCCTCTCACCTGGATAAATGGCATTTATCTTTGTTGACATGCTAATTATAATGTTATCACTGCTTTTCAGTTATTTCTTCTAACCCATGACAGGTTTCTTTATTCACATGCCATTCCTTTGACATTTATTTGCTTTCCTTAATTTGTGTTTAAATATGAATTTCTAAAATCTGCTTTGATTATACACTTGTGCTTAGCTGATATCATGCACCACCTTTGAGATGAGTCTCAACGGAAAGTACCTCCTGATAGTCATTCACCCTCTAATAGGTCTTGCAGAAGTTTCAACAGGAGATAATGTCCTGGGCAATTGACTTTCAAACTTGAAATTCAGTGGTATCAGAATTAGTGACTAAAGTCTTCTCCCCAGGGATACACATAAATCATCAACTTGTCATGACTTGGACTTCTGAAAAGTGGGGGAGGGGGAGTGAAGTTACAAGTGTATCTCTGAGAAAAGCACCCTATAGATAGTTCCATAGTAGTGGGCAAGTGGTAGAAGAGGAGAGGGAGGGCTGAAGCGAAGCAGAGGCCAGAGCAAGACTGACCTGGAAAACGAAATGACTGTGGGGAAAAGAGGATGCCAAGCCTGGGGTCCGGGTGGCCCAGCACGCTCACTCGTGTCTGACTCTCTGTGTGACCCCATGGACTGTAGCCTGCCGGGCTCCTCTGTCCATGTGACTCCCCAGGCAAGAATACTGGAACGGGTTACCATTTCCTTCTCCAGGGGATCTTCCCGCCACAGAGATTGAGCCTGAACCTCTGGCGTCTCTCGCTTGGCAGGCAGATTCTTTACTGCTGAGCCACATAGCTGGGGAGAGTGAGACATGGATAGAATATGATACCAACCTGGTGTACTCACCAGGGCTTCTTGTTGAATAGGTTCAGTGTATTAAGGAACTTCCCAGGGTTGTGAGAAGTGATAAGTTCTTTCCTGACTATGTGGTTCCCCATGCTAGAATATTCAACTTTACAGAGTCAAAACAACAACAACAACAAAAACCAACTGCAGTTGATAGGAGTAAAGTTAAAATGTTAAATTTTAAATTGCAATTTAAATTTAAATTTTAAACTTAAATTACTGAATGAAATGAGAATATGCATCACCTTTTTCTGAAAGCAACCTAACGACCTTTATTAAAAGCCTTAGAATGTAAATATCCTTCATCCTAGAAGTCCAAATCCTAGAAATCAACTCATAGGACTATTCTCAAAGCACTAATCTTTAATTATTCTCAAAGATTAACTCAAAGCACTAGTATGTAACTGCTCATATTCAAAGAAGTTTATTACAGCATTGTTGACAGGGACAAAAATGTCTAGAAACAGAACCCTTGCTCATTACCAAGGAAATGCAAAAATAAATTATGGGACAGCCATGCCATAGTATTCATTCGTTAAAAAGAAAAGAATTAGAAATTGCATATTAAATGGAAAGGATTTCTAAGAATATTGTTATAAATGTAAAATATGATAATGCATTTGTTGTTTTGTGATCCATTTTGTAAAATATGATAAGGCTTTTCATATATAGGTTAAGTGTTATTATCTGAGCACGGAGAAAGATATACAAGGATACATTCAGGATAGTTACATGATAAGAATATAAAAAACTAGAAGAGAAATATAAACGGGAAAACCAACAAAGGAAGAATTTTTTAAAAATTAACAAAATATAAGGTATAGTCCCAATTAAATTCTTATGCAAAATTCATGGTAAAAATCTTTATTTAAAAGTATACAATTTAAGTACAAAAACTGCATCATTTCTGATGAGCTGAATCACACTAAGATCCTGCTCTCAAAGGATAATTCTCTTCCTCCAATGTTGAATTATTGTCCATTCTCAAGTAAGACTAGAAGAGAACTGTTTTGAAAAAGATCAGCCACAGTTTTGTTTAAATAAATCATTTATATTTGATTTTGATAAACAAATTGTTTTCTCAAAACTTGCCTCTAAAGACTATGTTGAACGTTGAAGAAAGTAAACTCACATAGAAAGGTCATATAATCATGACCCTAATGACCCTTTCACACAATCATTGCAATCAATGCAATCACATAATTGCATTTCCTCCAAATTAGTCACCCTATATTTTGTCTACCAAATGATTTCTGTTTTCAAAAATAGATTCAACTTTTGCCTGAAAATGCAGACTTAAAGAGGTAAATTTTATATTGTGAAACAGGACTTCGGCTTATAATAAAAGTGTTTAGCATTTTGCAATTTGCCAATGAAACATTTCTGAAATTTTGCCAGTAATCAAAGAGAAATGGCCTTTTCCATAAACATGTGGCATATGCAATATGCATTTAAAGAAAACAAAACAGAAACTACCAGGAGTAATTAGCAAAATCATTTTATACTGTGCTTGACTGAAGTTTCTTTACATTGTAAGATTTTAGCATAATTGCAAAACTCCTACCTCTGCCAGCACATAATAAGTGTTATTACAGTATATAATAGAATCCTAAGACATGGTAATCAGATATGCAAAAAATGTATAAAAACCCCATCAGATTTGTGATTGCATTTTTCCAAATGATTGTTAGAAAATAGACAAGTTTTATCTCCAATAAGTTGCATGCATTAGTGGATGTCCGCAGGTGCCTGTGCTTCTAATATGTCTGGTTGTTCAAGTTATACTCATTTTAGGGAAAGAACTCATTTCAAGTCTCCTTAATGACAGTTTCTATAAATACGTGTGTCCCTAAATGAAAGAGTGTTGAGTGTTTTCAGCTTGTGGACTGAGTTAACAATTTGGAAAACATCATATATCACAATGATCAACATGGCTTTTTAATGGATTTTTAAGGGATATGTTAAAACACTGATTGTCAGGGGGCCCTTCTTCATGGGTTTGTCACGCTTCTCTGTCTTTTGAAGGGAGGCACCCACTACTCTGTGCTGTGCACTATCCAGTCATGAATATTTGTTTAGTGGAGCAAAGAGCAGGCATGGATAAGTTCAGTATGATAAAGACAATGTGGCCTCAACAACATGGGGAAGTGTGCTTTTGCCCATTATAAAAGTCTGGGGTTCTCTCAGGTTAAGGCTCCTAATGTGAAATGCAACCCTCTCTACGTACAGGTATCATGTGCTTCCTCTTTGTATTACCCAATGGGAAATGAGGTTTGGGAAACTGGTACAAAAATACTCATGTTCTGACTACTGCTATTGCTATTGAGTAATAAGCTGTCTTCTATACAACCATGAAAATAGCCTATTCACTTGCAAATAGGGTAAAATCTCAGATACTTCCCAGTTCTTGACATAAATGTTGCTTTTTAGGAGCATGAAAAGTGAAAAAGTGAAACTGTTAGTCACTCTGTAATGTCCAAGTCTTTGCAACCCCATGGATTGTAGCCTGCCAGGCTCCTCTGTCCATGGGGTTCTTCAGGCAAGAGTACTGGAGTGGGTAGCCATTTCCTCCTCTAGGGGATCTTTCCAGCCCAGGGATCGAACCTGGGACTCCTGCATTGCAGGCAGATTCTTTATGGTCTGAGCCACCAGGGAAGCCCCTTTTCATAATGTAGTAGAATATATTAAACAGCTAAAATCAAGGTTTATATTTGTGTATAAGCATACATAAATCTGTTTATATTTGGAGAATGTAGAGTCTACTCTGTGCAGCCTTGTTGATACTAATGATATGCATTTATCATTCTCTGATTCAGGGTTTTCCAAACTCAGAAATAATTTTTTCCTAAACTATTATTTACTTGATTTTTAGCCAATTTGCATTTTAACTTTAAATATACTTATTTTAAAATAATGTGTTTCTGAAAAGAAATATCATTACTGGTTTAAAAACCAATATCAATGAACATAAAAAGATAGTAAGCCTCAAAATGCCAGAGGATAAAATCAGGCACTCTGAAGCTAAGAGACTTCTGAGAAACAAGGAATGCCTTTTATACCCAAGCAGAAAAAGAACCCCACCAGAGATAGGAAAAGTAAAGTTGTTCCCTTTACAAACACTGGTTTGGAAATGATCAAAGTAGGCAGTTGTAGTTGAGACAGTCTCGTGCAATGGCAGATCTCTTAGAGAATGAAGGACCTTGTTCATCACTGTGCTCCCAGAGCTGAGCACCAGGGATGAGGAGCTGAATAAATGCAAATTTAATGGATGAAGAAGTCAAATGAAAAAGCCAAGTTCCCCAAGGGATGTGCAAGACACGCAGGAGGAAGAGTGACAGGCTGTCCTTTTAGACACATGTGGCTGGTGGAGCAGACCAGAGCCTGGCTGAGTTGATGCTGAGGCTGACGTGTGACCCAGAGCAGGCAGGACAGACCCCGCCTCCTCCTGGAGGTGAGCTGCGTCTCCCTCTGTCTCTCTCTGGGACCCCTGACGTACCGCCTCACTGCTTCTCAGTAAGTCACTTAAGTCGAGGCCTCCTTGACATTACATCAGCTTGATTCTTCTGCTTTTCTGCCTCCTTGTGTCACTTTTGGGTTGGTTCCCTTTCCTTTCACTATCTAAATGCTGGCAAACCAAAGTTCCTCAGTCCTCCTTTCCTCTAATCTCCTTTTCTTTTGAAGGACTCATCCATAACTCGACATCTACACCTTTACTGATAAAGAGTCCTTTCTGCTTAGGTTTTGTAAGCAAAGCACGAGTAGACACATAAGTAGACATGTCTAAGTAGACATGTCCATCTATTTTCTACGTGTCTCTACCAAGGTCTCTCGATATCAACTCTAACTCAGCATGTACACAATTGAACATTTAATCTCTAATCCAAACCCCTCAAAATCATTCTTACTTCCCCATTCTACAAAATAATAAGCGTATATTCCATGTTCAGGGGCTTCCCTGGTGGCTTAGATGATAAAGAATCTGCCTGCAATGCTGGAGACCCAGGTTTGATCCCTGGGTTGGAAAGATCCCCTGGAGAAGAATGGCTATTCACTCCAGTGTTCTTGCCTGAACAATTCCATGGATAGAGGCTACAGTCCGTAGGGTTGCAAAGAGTCATGGGGTGACTGAAGTTCCAATACTTTGGCCATCCAGTGCGGAAAGTTGACTCATTAGAAAAGACCCTGATGCTAGAAAGATTGAAAGGAGGAGATGGTTGGATGGCATCACCAACTCAGTGGACATGAGTTTGAGCAAGCTCCAGGAGATGGTGATGGACAAGGAGGCCTGGCGTGCTGCAGTCCATGGGGTCACAAAGTGTTGGACATGACTGAGCAACTGAACAACAATTCCATGTACATATTCAACACCATTTTTTGATAAACTCATCTTATATTCCCTATCTTAGTGACTGTCAAGTCTTAGTCAATCTAACTTGATTCTCCCTACTTCTGGCCATTATTTCCTCACAATGAATATTCTGCTAGACCTTTGCTGTCCAACACCACGCCCACATGTAAATACTGAGCACTTAAAATATGCAGAGTCAGGTCAAGGAACTGAATTTTTAAATTCCATTTAATTTTAGTCAACTTAAATACAAAATCATTTCATTTATACTTTTATATCACTTACTGAAACGGTAGTATTATAGATTTGTTATACTAAATAAAATGTATTATTAAGATTAATTTTGCTTCTTTTTACTTTTTTAACATGACTATAAGCAAATTTAAAATATATGTTTAGTTTATATTAGTTTAGACCATAGAGAGGATAAACAGAATGGGTTAACTGTTTCTGAATACCTAAGGTATGCCAGACTGCATGATAGATATTCTACAATTTAGATCATACAATCTTCAAATTATTTCTAACACATAAGTCATAATATTCCCCAGTTTTATAGAACAGGGAGAGAAAGAACACCGCACAAGTTCACAAGGTAACTACAAGCAACAAAAACTCAAATTCAGGACTACTAACATGGATCCAGTGCGTTTGTACTTGGCCCAGCTATGTGTTGCTGAAAGAGCTTGGAGAGTCCTAAGGATCGTACAGGCTCTAGAGGAGACTGTCGCCAGTAACTGTGTCTCCTGGAGTCCCAGTGCTACACGATGTGGCTTGGAGCCCCAGCCAGCAGCAGCTGTCTTGACATCTGTGTTCATGATACATCCCATGATACTCTCTCAGTCTTTGAGGTGCTCCCCAGGCCTGTGTGATCCAACTCAGCTGTACAAACCCAGAGCCGTCCACCACCTGGGCTGGGGGAAGTGACTCGACTCTGGATCACGGATGCACGCCTGCCGAGTGCTGGCTGAGACCTCACTCTGACTGTTTCTCAGTGCAGTCATGAGGGCAGCTGTCTGGCCTCATCCCTCTTTCACTTTGGCAGAAACAGGTTGCGGGAGTTGATGGGATTCTCCTAACATAGGGCCTGCTACCTTGGTGCCTTCAGAGAAGAATAAAGTCCCATGAAATCCTCTGATGACTGCTCCAAGGCAGATGCAGTCTGTTTGTGCTTGGGCCAGTCTACAAACCAAGGCCAGTTTACCAAGCGGATGATCCTCCACAACATGGTATGCGAAGTTTTACAGGACAGCCTTTTGGAAACCGCTCCTCCTCAGGTTTTCACAGGTTTTGCTAAATTTTTCCTCTTAAGATGCAAGCTTTCTGGACTTTCCCATTTGCTATTACAAATTAAAATTCAAGGAGACATTGCAGTCATCTTCAGGCTAATGATTTAACAAGATTGCTGTGAAAGTAGAGTCTGGTAGAAATATGACATTGAATAGTCCATTGAGATAATAAATAACTATATATATTATACATATATGTATCACTTACATACTCTATATCATGGGCTTCCCAGGTGGCATTAGTGGTAAAGTACCTACCTGCCAATGCAGGATACATAAGAGACGCTGGTTCGATCCCTGGGTCTGGAAGATTCCCTGGAGGAGGGCATGGCAACCTGATCCATCTGGTTGGCACCCCTGGAATATGGCACCCCATTCCAGCACTCTTGCCTGGAGAACCGTATGGACAGAGGAGCCTGGCCAGCTACAGTCCAGAGGGTCTCGAAGAGTAGGATGTTACAGAAGTGACTTAGCATGCACGCACGCACACATGCTATATCACATAGCATTTACATTTCTCACAACTACCTATTCTGCACTTCATCCTATATATTTCCTTTGGTCGTCACAGCTATCCCACATTGTGAATATAATTATTATCATGATTTTAAATAGAAGAAAATTATGCCATTAACAAATTTGCCCAAAGTTGCACTTTTTGATGGCACAGCTAGAAGTCAAAGCATGATCTTAAGTCCCATAGCCTTTTATCTACTATAGTAAAATTAGCAGACATGTCATTTTCATAGACCATCTAAAAGTGTGAGCAGATGGTTTACATATTCAGATTAATTTGTTGTGTGCTGCTTTACAAGTATTAAGAGAAGGGTATTAAAATCTCCAGCTATGTATGTGAATTTATCACTCTCTATAGTTCTAGCCATTAAAAAAGTACTTTAAAGCTCACATAATTATCATCATTATACCTTCCTGATAAATCCTTTCTCATTATGAAATCTCTTTTCATGTCTGATAATACACTTACCTTGTAATCTACTAACATATCAATTAAGCCACATAGTTTCCTTATGTTTATGTTTTGAATAATATCGTTTTGCATTTTTTAAAAAATTTTAATTTGTCACTAGATTTTTTAATTGCGTATGACTGACAACACATATTTTGCTTTTTTTCTTTTCTTCCCTAGTCTGACGGTAACTTTTTAATTAAGTAATTTATTTATTTTTAATATACTTATTTGTATAGTAGGATTTTGGAGAAGGAAATGGCAACTGTTTAGTATTCTTGCCTGAGAAATCCCATGGACAGAGGAGACTGGCAGGCTACAGTCCATGGGATCACCAAAGAGACAGACATGACTTAGTGACTAAACAAACATAGTGGGTTTAGCTTTAACATGCTGCGATTTGGTTTGCATGTATCCACGCTGTTATCCCCCACCCTCTTCTTCTGCCTTCTTTGGAGTTAAAGATTTACTCTTTAGTTCTAGCCAACCTGTACTGCATACTCTGGGAAGTGCCCTTGGGAAAAAATCATATACATGCTCATCCATCCACTTTCCTTTTTCAGTATCAGATTACCCCTATTTTCTGACTGCTGTAGATCGCTCTCCATTGCCACTGATTTATTTGTTTTTGAGTACTTTTGTTCAGTTTTGTTATTGTTATCAGAAGCAGAGTCTAGCCATTCGTGGAAGCAGAATTCATTAATTACTTTTTTTTTTTAATATGGAACATATCATGCACCACCCCTTCTTAAAACTTACTAGTAATGTCATCTTTCATGGAATAAAATCTTGGCATTTGGTTTACATGTGTTCTCAGTGTTCTTGTGCACATTGGGAACACATAGGGAAATTTCTGATGCTTTGGTTATACTCCCAGAGTATAACTTTGGTTATACTTTTTTTTAAAAGCTCCCCAGGTAATTCTAATAGTCAAGGTTTAAAAATGTCACCGTACATAACTTGCTCCTAATTCTCCTACTTTCTCAATCACTTTCCAGCTTTTTCACTACAGTACAGTCCTGCTGGCTTTCTTTCTGCTTCTCAAACATGAAACTCTTTTTTTGTACCTAGTCTTCAAATTTTCTGAAATTCTTTGCCCTTGTGTCTTTCGCATTCGTGTTTTAACTTAAATGTTACCTCTTGTGAAGGTTAAGTTTCTGTGTCAATTTGGCTGGGTCATTGTGCCCAGAAGTTATTCTGGATGTTTCTTTGAGGAAGTTTTTAAATGAAATTAGCATTTAAATCAGTAGACTTTGAGTTAAAGCAGATTGCACTTCATAACGTGGGTGAGCTTTAGTTCGATCAGTTGAAGGTCTTAAAAGCCCGAAGGCTGACCTTTCTGCAGGAAGGAAGCAATTCTGTAGCAGATGGCCTTCAGACATGAACTGCAGTGTCAGGTTTTCTCTGGATATCCCGTCTGATAACCTGTGGACTTGGACCTCAACATTAGCTCTCAGTCTCTCTTCCTGCACCCACCACATGCGTTCTGTGCAGTGGTTTTCTTTACCTTGAGAATCCTGACTAATAGACTCCCCCGAGCTAGAAATCCCTCTTGTTCTAAATCTGCAAACACAATCAATTGTGTGACTTGTTCTATTATTTTATAGTCTTTTGTTTTTTTTTAAGCAACACTTCTTAGAATCAGGAATTGTCTTATTCCTTCTCTTTTAACTTTCTTATTGCTTCTTACTCCCAACACATACCATTATAGATTCATTATGAAAGAAAAGATCTTCCCAAACATGTTATCTGGTGTGCCAACATTTAGCACTTTATGCAAAATACTCAACCAGTAAACTACAAACCATATGAACTAATGAAACAAATAGTTGGTAAGATGCGCTGTGAAATAAGTACCAGAAACGTGTAATGAGGGATTCTATTCCTAAAGCAAATAGCCACGTCATAATAAAACATCATTTTTTGCGGAAGTCTAAGAATATTTGTCCTGTTTTTATTCTTGTGTATATACACAAAGCAACCAAGGTCCTGAAATTGACTGAAATTGGTGTCAGTTAGTATCACCTCTGAATGCTAAGTTAAAAGCCAGTAAGGCCTCTATCTGACATTTAGGTTCTGAATTCAGTTCAGATTAGCATGATGTCTGTTTCCACTGGATCTCTGAGAAATGTTAAATATTTCTTTACTTATCTAATCTTACCAACCTCTTCTCTAAGGAAACAATTATGGAGATTGCATCAGACTACTCCAGAAAGCCTGACTTAGGCTCTAGCACCAGGAAGAGAAATCAGATGTCACAAATTCAAAAGAGATGTAAGTGAAACATTCATTCTTCCAATGCATGAAAGCATTAGGTGCATTTCTTTCTCAGAGATTTTTTTGTCTTCTAACTTCCTAAGTAAAATCAGGAGCAGTGAGTTCATATTCTCATCAACAATTGCATCTTTAGACTGTAAGGAAATTCTCTGTTACATTGATTTAAAAAATGCTTTGCTGTAGCATTCATCCTTTGGTACTAACTCCACTAGCTGAAACAGTACAGTTGCCATCTTTGTTAGCACACGATCATTTCCTAGTTACAGGGAGCAAACAAACCTGTCTACCCTTAACCTTCACTTGCTTCACAGTAACTCTGTCAAGATTCATCAAGAGATCCAAATAGCATGTGGATTCTAGACACTTCACCTTCCTAGTTGCTCTCTTTCTAGATGCTTTCAATGTGATGACTGACCCTTAAAATGCAACCTCTGCAAAATTTCACATGAGCTCTGACCACAAAGTCAAACATGTATTTACTCTAAGTAATCTCTGAAGCTGCAACCACTCTTCCACTGAGGGAAAGGTGGATTTGTGTTACATTAAACTCAAAGTGTCAGTAACCACACAGGTTACTTGTTTAACTCATATTCTCTCAATTGTGCCCTGCAAGCTGACTTGTTTTTTGTTTGTTTGTTTTATCGTCCTTCAGAAAGCAAATATCTCAAGACCAAATGCAAACAAAGAAAAACATCTGTATGGTTGCACTGCCAGGTCTTTGATACACTGATATCTAACGATGCATAGTTAAAATAGAAAATATAAAGAAAGCAACCAAGGTTGAAACTGACTAGCTGAATAAATAGGAAAACTGCAGCCACTCTTTAAATGTCTGTTAATGTGCATTTATTTTACTATTTTTTTAATGGGGACAAATCGACGTTTCCATCAGAGAAAGTGCCTTTCAAGTGCAAAACATTTTTCAGAAGCTCTTTCCAACACCACCATAGCTGACATCACCAGAAGAGGGATTGTTTAACTAAAGGGGATCGTTAACCGTTGTTGGAATTTTTCTCCAGTGAACAAGCAATTAGTCTGTCGAGGGTGGACTAAGTTTCTAAAATGAATGTCTAAAAGATGCTTACAACTCCTCTCTATGTTCCTGACAAACAGAAAGATTGCTTTTCAGGTAGAAGTGAGTTTGGGCTGGTTTTTTTTTTTTTTTCCTATGAGAAGAAATAGTCTTTAGAAAGTCTTTTATATCTTATTAATTTGTCTCCAGTTTTATTTTGCATATTTTAAGCTAATTCTATGCAACCTTATTTCCCATTATCTGCATGTTTGCTTGCAGGGTTGCAATGGTTTCACAATTATTCATCTTTATCCAAACATATGACAGGTAAAACGAATTGATAAGCAGTGAAGTTAATATTATAGAAGAGGATATGACCTATTCCACAGTAGAGGTTCTGGCCATGCTTGCCATTAATTTTAAGATCAGTTACATTTAAGTGATTAAATTTGCTCCTGACCTCATAAAGAATGATTGAGAGAAGATAAGTGGGAAAAGAGAGAAACAGGTCTGCCTATTCAGTTGGAAGCAAATGTTGTCTCCACTAAATTGAATCCAACTCTGGATGGAACTAATCAGATTTTTCTCAGATTAGCAGTTCATTGGGTAAACAGCAAAAGGTTACTTTTAAGATAAATGTTCTTAATATCAACTCCATAACATGGTGAACTCGATCTGTTGCATTCATTTCCGCTAAAAGCATCACCAATCACCTATGGATTTTTTTAGAAGAAGAAATGAGAAGTTGCACATTTACTACATCAGAACTAAAATTTTAAATGAGTTTTGCAAAACACTTTGGATTAATTCTTCACAATAATGATGTATCTATTGAAAAATTATTTTCTAACATTACAAGTTGATATAGCAGCTATATATTTACCTGACAGCATAAAATTCTATGAAACCATAAGGCCATCTTTTCATACTTTTGACTGGAGGTAAACATTCAGCTTCTATTGGCAAATTCACAGGTATTTTTTTCTTCTTTGAAATTTTTAAGATAAAATTATATTTCTACCTGTAAATTGAAATTAGCTTTTTGCTTATTTCATCCTCCCCAATTTTTATTCTCTCCCAAACTGGTAAGCACAAGCCTAATTCGGTATATATCTCTTCATATATATTTTATATATGTGCCTACATACATTTATAAATGCATACTATATATACTATAGTCTGTTTTGATTTTAAAATTTCATGTGAAAGACAGCATATTATAGACATCTTAGTTTATTCTGGCTGTTATAACAATATCATAGAAAGGATGGTTTATAAAACACAGAAATTTATTTCTCACAAATCTGGAGTTTGGGAAGGTAAAGTTGGAGGGGTTGGCAGATTTGATATCTGATGAAAGCTGGAGAGGGCTTGCTTCCTGGTTCAAGAAGGGTCACCTTCTTGCTATGCCATTACAAGATGAAAGGGATGAGAGAGGTCTCTGGGTTCTCTGCTGTGTGTGTGTACCCAGTTCCTCAGCTGTATCTGACTCTTTTGTGACCTCATGGACTGTAGCCCACCAGGCTCCTCTGTCCATGGAATTTTCCAGGCAAGAATACTGGAGTGGGTTGCCATTTCCTACTCCAGGGGATCTTCCCAATCCAGGGATCATCAAACCTGCATCTCCTATGTCTCCTGCATGGGCAGGCAGGTATTTTAACCACTTGAGCCACCTGGGAAGCCCCTGGGGTCTGTTATAAGGGCACTAATCTCACTCCTGAGGGGTCTACCCTTGTGACCTAATCACTTCCCAAAAGCCCCACCTCTTAATGTCGTCATATCGGGAGTTAGAATCTCAGCATACAAATTTTGGGGGGAATGGTGAGGACAAATTTTCAGTCTGTAGCAATAGCGTTCTGTAATTTACATTTCTCACTTTAATATTATACTTTTTAAACTTTTAAAGTCACTGTATCTTAAGTGCTGCATAAGATTCCAATTTGAAATATACCAAAATTTTTTCATTTATTTCCATATTGATGAACATTTTTTTTTCTGAGTTTTCTTAGTTTCTGCTTCTAAAGTTAGGATCACAGGTCTCCTGTGCTCAGGCTCACTCCTCACAAGCATTTCCATCCTTACCTTTCAGGGTCTATGGCTGTCTTGAATTCTTTTTTTTTTCATTCCCACCACAAAATGAGTTTTCCATGGGAGTTTGGCTACCCCCACAGGGCAGGCTGGACCTGCTGTCAAGGTAGAAACTATGAAAATGTGAAACTCACCAGATCCATCCCCTCCCTCTACATTCAGTTTTCCTCCTTTATCTGTCTGCTCTCTGGAGTCTTTGTCTTTTGGTTTTATTTTCTAATATTTATGAGAATTTATTGTTATCTCCAAAACAATCAGTACAGTGATAGTCGCTTGGTTTGTACCTGTATTGTGCTTATTTTCCTTTGTTTGCCCACCTGTGAATTAACAGAAAATATATGTATTGGTCTCTGCCCCTGGTTTCCAGAACAGAGTTGTTGACACAGGGCTCCTACATCCCCTGGTGTTTCTTAGGTGACAGAAGTGTCTTTTGTTCAAACAAAATGACTCTGGGGTGGGTTTCTAGATGGCTTTTGGATGAGGTTTAGTCACCCCAATCAAGACCAAGCCATGAAAGAATCTTGAAAATTTCAGCCCCGTCCCCTATACTCTAGAGAAGGGAGGAGGAGAAGAACTGGAGTTAAAAAATGAACAGGAGTTAAAAACACTAATAATGTGGGATTTGGGGACTTCTCATGTTGGTAAACAAATCCATGTACAAAGAGGATGATTGACACACCCCAATTCCACGAGGGGAGATGCTCTTGTGATAAGGACCCTCCCATTCATCACACTGTGTATCCCTTCATCTGGTGACTGATCTGTATCCTGTATAGATTCTTTAATAAACTTATAAACTAACAGGTGTTTGCTTGAGTTCTGTGAGCAGTTCAAGCACATAACCAAATCCAAAGAGGAGGAAGTCACAAGAACCTCCAACTTGTAGCTGAGCCCTACAGAAGATGCAGGTAACTTGGGAACTTACTACTTAGAGTTGGCAACTTGGGGCTGAGCCCTTTAATGGTGGGATCTGACAGTGTCTCCAGGTGGGTAGTGTCTGCTGCTGCTGCTAATTTACTTCAGTCGTGTCCGACTCTGTGCGACTCCATAAGCAGCAGCCCACTAGGCTCCGCCGTCCCTGGGATTCTCCAGGCAATACTGGAGTGGGTTGCCATTTCCTTCTCCAATGCATGAAAGTGAAAAGTGAAAATGAAGTCACTCAGTCGTGTCCAAGTCTTAGCAACCCCATGGACTGCAGCCCACCAGGTTCCTCTGTTCATGGGATTTTCCAGGCAATAATCCTGGAGTGGAGTGCCATTGCCTTCTCTGGTAGGTAGTGTCAAAATTGACTTAAATTGTAGGACACACAGCTGATGCCCCCGGGTTGCTTGGTGTAGGAGAAAAAAACTCACACTCTGTCTCTGTCCCAAACTGTAATCTTCTGGAGAAAAGAAAACATTCTGGTGTTTTTTATCTTTGCTTTCTAATAACATCTGAAAAAAAAAAAAGAAAAACAGTAGAAAATTCTTCGTAGAATTGTACTGACATGGCAGACACTTAATTGTTGTTGTTCAGCTGCTCAGTCATATCTGACTCTGTGACCCGCAGACTGCAGCACACCAGGGCTCCCTGTCCTTCACCAACTTCCGGAGCTTGCTCAAACTCATGTCCATTGAATCAGTGATGCCATCCAACCATCTCATCCTCTGTTGTCCCCATCTCCTCTTGTCTTCATTCTTTCCCAGCATCCAGTTCTTTTCCAATGAGTTGGCTCTTCACATCAGGTGGCTGAAGTATTGGAGCTTCAGCTTCAGTATCAGTCCTTCCAATGATACATCCTTTAAATTCTTCAACGTTGGGAAAGTTGTTGTGCTATTTTTTTTTTACTAGTTAAAAATATACATTCTATATCAATATCATACTTGAAACTCTCCACTAACCATTTGAAAAATATAGATGCTCAATTATCCCCAACTTTTAAACTAAAATATGGACAAATAAACCCTCATTGGGGGGAAAAAAGTCGCTGCAAAGCAGGCACAGCAAAGATGTTACATTAAACATTTGAACTAGAAGTGCTGAGAATGAAAAAGGAGTTTCAATTAAATGGGAATCGGCTCCCACTAGAGCCCCTGCATTACTAGGGCTGAAAGGACTGTCCTCTAAGATCCCAAGAGGTTCCTAAAGGCTCCATGCTGTCCACATTTAAATTAACCACTGGCAGTGTAAATTCCTTAGAATGTTTCCTTTTTACATAAATTCTTAATGGATAAACAAAACATTTTGAATTGCCATACTGTTTCTTCATAGAATTTCCTTGGAAGAAAAAATTCCCAAGTGTGGGCAGGGAGTGAGGATTATTTGCAGCCAATACCAGGGAGTTGAATATCCTCAGTATTTATCTCAAGAATACCGTGAATAATAAATGTCCCTTAAAGAAATTGCATGCTATAAAAAGCACACTTCCTTTATTTTCTGAGGCATCAAACTCTGCCATTTCCACTGCAAACTAAAGCATCATGCTGCTCAGTCCCTTCAGTCGTGTCCGACTCTGTGTGACCCTAGACGGCAGCCCACCAGGCTTCCCCGTCCCTGGGATTCTCCAGGCAAGAACACTGGAGTGGGTTGCCATTTCCTTCTCCAGTGCATGACAGTGAAAAGTGAAAGGGAAGTTGCTCAGTCATGTCCGACTCTTATCGACCCCATGGAATGCAGCCCACCAGGCTCCTCCATCCATGGGATTTTCCAGGCAAGAGTACTGGAGTGGGGTGCCATTGCCAGTGGTGCCCTAAAAGATGAGATTTGGCAGTATTAAAATTTATTAACAAAGCTTAAAAATCGGAGGTGAATTGCCTCCCTTCAATACACCAATTCCTTGGTATATTTGGCACTAATTATGGTTCAGGAAAAATGGTGAGCAGGTGAATTATTACATACTATATGCAAGTGTAGCTAAAAATTATAAACACACCTAAGAAGGACAAATTCTGATCCAAGGTATTCACAGTTTTATGAGTTCCCTTTTTCTAAGCACACAAAAATCACTTTTTCTCTATTTTCACCTACAATTGGGGCATTATCACATTTTTCTCATCACTGTTCCACCTTTGAGTAATTTCTCTATTTTTTCCCCAAAATGTATGTAATACTTTCTTATGAGTAATATGATTTTCTTTCCCAGATTTTCCCCTTCATTCTAACTAACCCCTACTTGTTCTCGAATTTTCTTTTTTCTAAGTAGCCTTTTTTCTTTTTTTTTAAATCTTTAATTGCACTTTGAACTTCCATGGTGGCTCAGTGGTAAAAAAAATCTGCCTGCTAGTGAAGGAGATGTGAGTTCAATCCCTGAATCAGGAAGATGCCCTGGAGAAGGAAACGGCAACCCATTCCAGCATTCTTACCTGGAGAATCCCATGGACAAAGGAGCCTGGTGGGCTACAGTCCATGGGGGTCACAAAAGAGTTGGAAATGACTTAGCAACAAAATGACATCAACAAATGTTGCACTTCTCTCTGAGGTCTGCAGACAAGTGTGTGAAGCAAAAATTAAGTACTGCTAGGACTGCATAAGATTAACCTCTGCCTTTATTCTTTTGCCAAGGCAGTTAGCCTACATGACAAAAATTAAATTCATAAGAGATGACTGTAAAGTGCAGATCTAGCAGGATGAAATGGTCCTACTTAAATGCAAAATAAACTGTGTAATCACATTCCTATAAATTTTGGAATATATTCCTCTCTACCACATCCTATCCCACACATTTTTTTCAGAGAGAAAATATAAATCAAAATAATTCAATTAAGCCCAGAGACATTTCCTGGGTAAAAGAGAGAGGAGGCATTAAAAATTATATAGCAGAACAATTTATAGAAGTACTAATTTTTATCCTGTTCTCATTGTTATAGGAACCTAATGAAATTAAATATATATATATATATATATATATATGTATATCTTGCAAATTCTGTAGCTGGAAAGGCAGCCAACCCTTTTAGTTTGAAAATCAAGTTTCTTCACATCAACTTCACCTCTAAATAAGTAGGTTGCAACATTTTTCTGAGGCCAAAAATGAGACTGAGACTTGTGCTCAGGTTGTAAGAGCAGTGATTGGTTTAGAGAAAGATAGTTTTCTGAAGACACGAAGGATAATGCCTTTAGGGGGCGAGGTGCTGTGAGCGGTGCAGATCTAGGTGCACACCAAGAAGCAGGTACAGGGAATCGAATCTTTAGAGCTACAACTGGGAAAAACTTGATCAAAATCTTTGTGTCCACAGTTGGCATCACTTTTTTCCAAAATATGTGGACTTGTCTAGAAATGGTACTCAAATCCAACTAACTTAATTTAGTTTTGCTTGTTGCCTCCTTTACCTATGCATTATAGAGAAAGCTTGGAGGGTGGTTCTGCCAGCTCCAACGTGAAAACAGAAAAGAACGTAAGGCTCCCAAAACCGTCATTGTAATGCCACGGCTAAAGTCTGGCTTGTTGGGGCAAATAATTTTTTTTTTAATCAAAATGAATTTAGTTTAAGAGATTAGTGGCTAACTATTGATGGTTTATGTTGTCAGCATAAGTTCTTTCAAAGCCTCTGAGTCTCATTTGGGTGTTCACCAAGACGTTCCTCTTGGTTTGACTAAATTGTCTAGAACCTGGTTTCTTCCTGATGATAGGCCCTTGATCTCCCTTTTCTCAGAGCTTTTACTTTAGAAAACTTTCAACTATAAATTCTTTCTCTGCTCTTTGGAGAAGTAAATCTCCTGCCTCTTGCCAGTTTTACAGTCAAGGAATACTTTTCTCAAGACCTGGAAGCTACATTTCTGAAATGCAATAATAAGTCCCCTACATATGAACCTTCAAGTTGCAAACTTTCCAAGATGTAAATGAATTGAATCCAGCAAGGAACCAATACCTGTGCCATCAGCATCAGGCATGAGTGACATTGCATCTGTCCCTGCCCCCCCGCCCCCTGCTGCCCTGGGTCTGATCTCGGACCATCCTTCAGCTCTGCCATCTCCCACCCCGATCCCCCTCCAGTCAGTGACTCTTCTTACCTGTTATAAAAGCCAGCTGTTGTACACTATTATACTTTTTAATGTACCATCCTATAAGACTTTAAATGTTTATTTTTTGTGTTTGTTTTTTCTGTATTATTTGTGTGGAAAGAATTATAAACCTATTATAGTACAGTACTATATATCGTATTAGTTGGGTACTTGAGCTAACTTTGTTGGACTTACCAATAAAGTGGGCTTGCAAACATGCTCTTGGAATGGAACTTGTTCACCTGTAGAGGGCTTCCTGCATAATCATTTCTATCCTCAAGAAATACAGAACCCCTGTCTCCCAGTTTCTATGAGAGGGTAGGAACCTAACTTCTTGGTAATTGTCAAGTCAATTAGCAAACACAGATGACTGGCCAACCTCCCCATTAACCTCCTCCAGTACTTTCCCACACCCTAGGGCTTAAAAGTCCTCTTACCGTGAGGTTGAGTGAAGTTGAGTTCAGTCTCTTTCTTCTATCACAAGTCTCAAAGTTGCTCTTACCGGTTTAATTCCATCCAGTACAATTTTTTTTGTTTGTTTGACATTTCCCCCACTTTCAGTTCACACAGTCAGTGGTGAACCAGTTCGAAAGGGACCGAGGAAAGGAGGGAAAGACTGCAGGTCCCGGTGATACTGTTTAAGCCCTTCCGTCAAGCCACCACTGAAGCAACATGCACTCACAGGCTTCTCGAAAGTCAACCTATTTCCTTCTTGCTGAATCCAGTAAGAGTTGAGAAGCTTCATGTTGGTCTTCATTTTTCTTTTCTTTTACATTTGGTCAACTATATAGTTGATATAGTTTTTAATAGTTGGTCAACTAGTAAAAAACCCAGCAGATCTGCAGTTCATGAAGGGAGATTGAAAATCAAAACTTGCACCAAAGAATCAACTTGGATCCTTGTTTATGGGACCACAGTCTGTCCTTCACCATCACCCCATGAAACCTTTTCTAAGTCATGTAGGAAAAGGCAAAAGAAACTCCATGTGGCTGATGTCCAGAGTACTTCTCAAGACTGGAATGGCCCTAGAGGGAACTAAAGTGAAATCCCTTCTCAAGATAATAGAAGAAATTTTCCCTCAAAAGTCAACTGAGTTTCAGCCTGTAAGTCTCAAAAAATAGGGTGCTTGAGAGGTGAGTATATTCATTACAGATCATGAGTCTCTTCTAGAATGTCCTTCTCCTGGGACCCTCAGATTTCAGGTACCTTCTCATGTAATATCCAGAAGGAGAGCCACACTTTCCTTTTCACAATGCCTCTGTGTGGTTGCCCTCTAACTGTGCCCTGTATATAGCTTATGCAATCTGGCATTCTTTCTAGAACAGGAGGGAAGTTGGTGACTATTTTTCCTCATTGGTCCTAGGTGGGGAGTGGGGTGGGGTTTAGACCATGAAGGGTTTAAGGCTTATGGTCTCCTCTAATAAAACTGGTAACGGAGACCATCCTTTAAGAATTTGTAGAACATTAAAAGATTTGTGATAAGAATGTTCTGGCAAGTCCAAGGGCCAGTGTGATGGTAACAATAAAATCAAACCTCCTGGTCCTGCCCACCCAATGGTGGGCAAATGAGAGACGTGGATAAGGGTTGTAGTTCATTCCTGAGTTATACATTTAGGACAATTTTTAAAAGATCAGAACAAATAAACATGGGTCAAAGAAAATCTTCGTGGTTTTAATCTTAATGAGATGGATAACTTGTTCTGTATTGTCCTCAACCAATTAATGGATGTCTTCAAAACACAAGAAGAGTGAAGAATTCAGTTAGTCATCTGATTCTGCCTGGGGTTTCACAGTGTCTCTGTTAAAATGTAACTTGTAAAGCGAGCAATCTCTACTTTCTTGCACCCTAGAAAACAAACTAGGTGCCCTCTCGTTTAATTATTTAATTAATCCTATTCCGGGTGATACTCTGAAGATCCTCACATGCCGGTGGGAGTTGTTGTTGTTTTTTTTTTTTAATCGACTTTAAAAGAATCAAAAACAAAAGCAGTAACTTAGGTCTGAAAAAATAAAAACCCTGCCCTGCTATGCCCCCTTCAAAAAAAGCACATCCTACAGTTCTTTTAAAGATAGTTTTGAATTAGCAGATGGCATAACCTGTCACTGAAGTTTAAACTAAAACTTCAAAAGGCAGGCCTAGGAATGCTCATCTTTAATTATGGCTCCACATAATTAAGTGTGGCAATCTGGTGATAAAGCCTTTAAGTAATGACTCATAAAGAGATAAAAATGGAGCATGTGTTTAATCAGTTCACAGCCTTCCGCAGGAGCTGGCATCGCTCAGGTGCTAATGAGGCACCTGTTGCTGGGGACACCCGAGAGCCGCGACTCGGCCGGGACCAGGAGAGGAGGGCTGTGTCTCTGCAGGCAGGTGGCTCTGCCAAAGCGACTGTCAGGACACTCAGCTCCTAGAGGATGTTTAAATACAAGCACACAACCAGCTCCAGGAGTTTAAATAGAAAAAAGAGAAATAAAAGAAAAAAGAAAAGAAAAACATTTTTTCTTCCCTTTCAAGGATACATTGTGGAACAACCCTTTAATTTTTAGATCACTATGAATTTGTGTTCAGTGGCTGATACATTCAAATTCCTTTTCTTTGTGGTTTTTCAAGCAATTGCATTAGGTGCACTCAAGGAACATTGTTTATGCTGTGTGTCCATTTTCAATTCTTTCTGAAGTTTTAAAGGGCTGTTTTCTCTCTCTTCAAAAATGAATCATGAGTTATTTCCTATGATAAAATAAACTTGTATTCTGATCTTTTTCTGGCTAGGTTGTCTGACATCTCGATGTTAAGAGATATGACTAGGTACATTTCTTCCATTCCAGGAAGGAGAAATGGGGCGTTAATATCTGGGTTCCTATGGAACCTTAAACATGTATTAGACTTTGACAAGCCTAATGACCCAATAATGAGAAATGAAGACAGAACTGTTCCTCCTGAAAGATGAAAGGTGCAATTGCTAGCACTTTCTTCCCTAGAGGGCTTTAGACTTGTCACAGAACAAACTCTTCCACACTTCAAATTATTCTCTGTGGGCTCTTCAACCTTTGGCTCTAGGCAGAAACCACCACCAAGGAGCTATTTGGCACTGAGTTTAAATAAACACATGCTATATTAAAACAGGCTTTAACAGCGTCTCCGAAGGATGCCTAGCTATTTCTGGAAATGGAAATTGCTCATGAACTTCACGGAGCATCAGAAGTTTTGGAAGTTTAACCTTAGAGTAAAATATACGGGTTTTTATTAAATATATGCTCAGAAGAAATGTCAAGAGTGATGAATAATTATTTCTGAGGCAAGATACATAAAGGACAATATTTGGAAAGAAGAATTGTGACTAAAAGATTATACAGGCTAAATGTGAATAAGAGTCCTGACTAAAAATACTGGCAATAATTCCATTTTGAGTATTTGCCAGAAAATTTGGCCAGCACAAACTGGCATATGTCATAGCCCAGAGTAAGGCAACTTCAACCTAGAGTGCCCATTCTCAACGCAGTATCTCTGTGGGCAAAATAAATAGGGCAACACTCGAATGCCACATCTGATGCTCCCGTCCCCCAATCTCTCCAAAAAGAAAGAAGTTATTCAAGTTGGAAAGTGAATTATTACCTAATATATGGGTGTGTGCTCAGTCGCTCAGTCATGTTCAACTCTTTGCGACCCCATGGGCTGTAGCCCACCAGGCTCCTCTGTCCATGGAACTTTCCAGGCAAGAATGCTGCAGTGAGTTGCCATTTCCTTCTCCAGGGAGATCTTCCCGACCCAGGGATCGAACCCACAGTGCCTTGTGTCTCTTGCATTGGCAGGCGGGTTCTATACCTCTGTGCTACCTGGGAAAGCCCATCTCATAGAGTATCTACCACCAGTAGAGCTACCAGACAATTACTCAACTTCTTATTTAATTTTGATTCACTAGGCATGCATTGCTTTATGAAAATATTTCAAACCCCCATTATAGAAAAACAAATGGGTGTTTAAACTTTGAATGAGTCTGAACTATAGACAACATTAACTTCATACTCTTCAAGTAACTAGTTTTCATACTCTTTATAAGAAATGATTCTGGTTAACATACAATTTAGATAATCTCTTGCAAAATTTTGCATTAGGCAGTTTATATAAATTTTTAGGAAAACATTAATTGTGTAAAGTAACATCAACTTGGATAGACATAACTTATTTTTATATTGACTTTTATATCCAGACTTTAACATTCATCTTGTATTTTAGGGTTGTTTATTTTGTTCATAAATTTTATTTCCACAAGAGGATTCCACAGTTTTCTCTTAGATACTGACTACTTTCTGCCAATGACATCTTCAGTGAAACAGCAGTATGCATGTAAAACAGAAAGATATGAAACAGTGACGAGCGGCAGACCTCCTCTATGATAAGGCTTGGGAAAGATGAACGGGTCTTGAGAATAGAGAAAACAGGAAAAGGTGAAATAGTGTGCATTCGTTTATAAACAGATTCTGCCTCTTTTCAGGATAGTTTAAATGTATTGTGGTATAGTGGTTTCTCTGGTGGCTCAGAGGTTAAAGCGTCTGCCTGCAGTGTGGGAGACCTGGGTTTGATCCCAGGGTTGGGCAGATCCCCTGGAGAAGGAAATGGCAACCCACTCCAGTACTCTTGCCTGGAGAATCCCATGGTCAGGGGAGCCTGGTGGGCTACAGTCCACCGGGTCACAAAGAGTCAGACACGACTGAGCGACTTCACTTTCACAGTAGCTTTACAATGTTGTACTGATTTCTGCTGCACGACCAAGTAAACCAGCTGCTTGTATACATATATCCCCTCCCTCTTGGGCCTCCATCCTACCGTACCCCATCCCACCCTTCTGGGTCATCACAGGGCATCAAGCTGATCTCCCTGAGCTATACTGAAGGGCCCCAGTAGGCTATTTACACATGGCGGTGCATCTATATCAATCCTATTCTCCCAGTGCATCCCACCCTCCTTCCGGACTGTGCTCACATGGCCATCCTCCACGTCTGCGTCTCCATTCCTGCCCTCCAACAGGCTCATCTGTCCCATTTTTCTAGATTCCACTTGTATGCGTTGCTGCTGCTGCCAAGTCACATCAGTCGTATCCGATTCTGTGCAACCCCATAGACGGCAGCCCACCAGGCTCCCCCGTCCCTGGGATTCTCCAGGCAAGAACGCTGGAGTGGGTTGCCATTTCCTTCTCCAGTGCATGAAAGTGAAAAGTGAAAGTGAAGTTGCTCAGTCGTGTCCGAGCCTCAGCCACCCCATGGACTGCAGCCTTCCAGGCTCCTCTGTCCATGGGACTTTCCAGGCAAGAGTACTGGAGTGGGGTGCCATTGCCTTCTCTGACATACATGCGTTAATATACAGTAAATCCTTTTTCTTTTGTAGAGAAGTGGATATACCTAGAATCTGCCACCCAGAGTGAAGTCAGAAAGAAATACTCTAGATTTTAACTCTGAAATTTCACAGAATTGAGACTTCTGGAGTTCAGAAAAGGAATATAACCCATAATTTTATTTTTAAAAATAGTTGATTCACTTCATTGTACAGCAGAAACTAACACAATATCGTAAGGTAATCACCCCAATTAAAGGAAAAAAAAAATTTTAAATAGTCGAATGTGTATCCTTTGACCAGGTAGTTTTTCAGCTAGAAGCCTTGCTTTGGTTATCGAGTGCTAACCTGTTTTTGTTGGAAGTTGATCTACGCACAGGAGAAGCCTCCACTCCACGTGCCGGTTAAATGCTGTTAGTGGGGTTGCCACCTGCTGGTGTAAGGGCGTTAGTGGAAAGAGGGATCTCGGTATAAGGACATTAGTGCAAAGAGGGATCTCTCAAAGGTGGAAGGCTTTTCTCTGAAATATGTTGAAAGCAGTGGCAGGAAAGACTTGTTTGTACTGTATTCTCCACTGCACCTCAGATTTTCATGTTACAAGTTACAATTTTTACGTTTCAAAGTCTGATTTGCATAATATCTCATGTTCTTGTTTGAGTTGCAGAGTCTTGGTCAGAAACCCTTTCTAGATAGGTTAAGTGTATATGTTAATGGTCTTTTTGACTATACTTAGAAGAATAAGAGTTTGTCCTTTCTCATTTAAAAGTATGAACCTTTACTGTTATATGTTCCTTATATTACCTGTATTGTGTTGTATTCCCAGCTCATAACAGTGGCCAAAAACTACTGAGTTTCTAAACGTAACTAATTGTTTTTACTGGAGATATTTTTGATAGAGTTTTCACTTTTCCACTGCTTCTCATGAAAATCATTTTTTCTCCCTTTCAATCACTTATGGTTTATATAGATATACCAAGTGCTTCATTTGTTCTCTCAAAAATCGGCCAAAAAGAAAACAATAAGCTCGTTTACTAAGTATAATTGTACTGAAAAACTACAATAAAGGTCCTGAAACATGTTTTTTAAAACTTTTGGAAAATTTTCAAATCTTGCTTCTGACACGATACATCTGTGAAACAAAACAGCATGCGTTAATATCTCTTACAATTCCTTTTTTTAAAAAATAGGTAACTGATTTGTAAGCGTCCAGTAATTAATTCCCAAATGGTTAATCTAATCTAGGGCTGTGTGCTAAGCTGTTTAAAGTACTTAATCTATTTCAATTGATGTAAATAATTATAAGTGCATGTAGAAGCTTTACTTTGGAGTCAGCCACAGATGACTGACCCCTACTCAGATTTTAGAATTATTCATGAATTCTGGGGAAGATAGAGCTAAGGAAGTGGATACATCATTATTTTTATTATTCAAATCTTTCAAGTTCCTCATCTGCTTTGTCTTCATTTTATTAAAGTCAGAATCATAGATGTTATCCTTGATAAAGAGTGTAATTGCGAGTAATCTTCCTGTACTTTATGTCACCCTTCCATAATTCAAAGCACTCTGTATTCATGTTTACTCCTTGGAGAGCTTTGGCCTTTTTGTTAGTGTATTATAAATGAAAATCATTGCAGCACTGATAAAATCAAACTTCTTTCTTTCAAGAATCCTGCTTCACAAAATTAAGTGCTTAATCAAGTAATGTTTTGAGTACTCTGCATTTAAACAGTAAACTGAAGAATTGATTTAGAATTTCGTTTGGCACATGGATGGATTTCCTTTCTCTGAACAGTAAAATAAAATCACTCCTTAGTGATCATTACCCCCACCTGCTGACTAGGTTTCTATTCCTAGTCAAGTTGCTACCATGGAGTCAGATTAATTTCTTACAGTATTTGATTAGCCATAGTAATGCTTTGCCTACATGTTTAGACAAAGTTCATTATTGAGTTTTAGGTGATTGCAGTCATAGTTATTCAACTGAAAATCCTATCTCTTCCTTATTAATAACTATAACAAGCTGTATCACAATCTTTAAATTCTCTAAATAAGATATATAATAAACAAGAATGTATGTGAGAATCCTCATATTCATATGTATATGTATGTATACATATATGTATATGTACACACACACACACACATATGGGATTTCCAGGTGGCACTAATGATAAAGAATGTATCTGCCAACGCAGGAGACGTAAGAGACAGGGGTTCGATCCCCAGGTCAGGAAGATTCCACAGTGGAGGGCATGGCAACCCACTTCAGCATTCTTGCCTAAACAATCTCATGGATAGAGGAGCCTGGTGGGCTACAGTCCATAGAGTCACAAAGAGTCAGACATGACTGAAGGGACTTAGCATATGCATGCATTCATATATAAGTGTATGCATATGTGTGTGTGTGTGTGTATATATATAATCTGCAGATTATATATATATATATATTTACTAAGATTTTGATACTGGAAGATAGCTAACTCATTTGTACCAGTGAGGTAACATGTAATGTTTTGAATTTTCTGGGGCCACAGCTGTCACTGACCAAGGCAAGATGGAAAACAGGATTCTAGAAATGATTATTTTAAACTAAAAGATCTGCTACCCTTAATATATGTGTGAGGCTGGGGAAAGGATGTACAATTGTGTACATGTTTTGTAGGTGTGTACATGTGTGTGCCTTCGTGTGTGATGCAGAGAAAGATAAGAGGATTAGGAAAATTACTCTAGGGTTGCATGTTTATAGGAATTCTTGTCAAAGGTATTATAGTGAAAATGTTAACATTTTCATATAATTTCAAAAGCAGTGCTGGGAAGTGGACGATTGAATATTTGTTCTCACAAAAAGAAAACATAAAATAGATTACTGTTTAATAAATTAAGGGAAGTGGAAGGAAAGGCATTCCTGGTGAGAAAACAAGAAGCTGTGCCTGGGGAGAGTAAGCCACTGCCTCTGACTGAGATGTGAAGAGCTGGAGACGCTTTGAAGGGAGATGAGCCAGGAAGAGCAGGCAGGTATAGTCTAGACTCTTGAGCACTTTTGATTTCTGGTCAGGTGGCGCGTCGTTTCCATGCCCAGCAAACTACCCGATATCACTGAGGAGGAAGAGATGGCTCTTCCTCCATCACATGGCTCAGCCGTCCAGGTGAAAGAGAAGGCTTCTTTCACAGCTTAGAAGACCTCTGTACAGGAAAAGAGCTGGAAAAGGTAAGTGATGAAACCCTTAACTGTTAGATATGCGTGCGTCTTTTCCTCCCATATTCTAATCTGCTTTCCTGCATAGATCTCCCCCTCTTTCCTCTTTTAGATTTTCTTTTACCTTCTTTCTTACCAAATGAATTAAAAAAAAAAAAAAAGTTTTACTTGTTCCCTTTGAAATTACTGATCCCATCAGTCAAGTGTTTGTGTTCAAGTGGGTCTGAAGAAAAACTGAAAGAGAGAGAGAATTCTGGTCAGAATCATCATTCCCAGCTCACTTCTCTCAAATCTCCTTTCCTCCCCCCAAGCCTCTCCCCCATCTCTCAGGCCCTCTCATCTTCATAATATGCCCCCTGTCTTGATCCCTGCAAGCTCAGCTGAAAGACCGCTTCTGTTTTCTCCTTTCTCCCACTTACGCCAACTTGACCTGTATCTTGCTAAGCACTTATGTCTCACGACACTCAGCTCTTCCATGTGCCCATTCTCCCTTTCTCCACCACAAACGTCCAGAAACTTCTCTGGTGAGGGTGCAACTCTCCTTAAAGTTCTGGGAAATTGAGGAGAAAAACAATTCTCCAGCTATGAGCTTTGGAAGGAGGTGAGCTGAGAACATGTATACCCAAATTAGGGTTGATTTTGTGGTGGTTTAGTTAAATATATATATATATATATATATAATTTCCCCCAAGACTTATTTCTGTGTTTATGACCCTTCTTTCTCGCTTGAAATAACATGAGTCTGGCAAAACACTGAGATTTGCCTTTTGCCAAGACACTGCTAGGATAGAATTAAGTGAGAAAAGAAAATTAGAAAAAACAAAAGCTTCACTGACTTACAAAACTGTTTATATCATTGTTGCATCTGTATCATTGTCTTGTTTTGTATCATTGTCATATTTGTTACATTCAAGGTGTGGAAGGATTCTTGGAGACCCTTTGTGAAAACAGAATCACTCAAATTGGTGTTAATAGGCGCATCCAAACCCCTGATTTTGATATTCCTCATAAGCTGAGAAAGGTCGGGCCTTATGAGTGACTGAATGAGCGTCTGGAGGCTTATACGGACGACGGCTTCATAAAGTGGTTTGGATGATGACTCAGGTGGATTGCTGCCTCCAATCTGGGGCCCATAATGGCTCAGGGGCGATGATAATGTGCACATAAAAGCTACAGATTGGTCCAGAACGGGTGCTATAAAGACAGCCTTTTCCTAATCACGTCACCATTTTGTGTCTGCTGATTTGGATTAGAGCCTAGATATTCAAAGGCGAGACTATAAATGCAAAATATTGAAAAGCATGTCATCATAAGCCAGAGTGATCTTTAAAAAATGGCAATCAGATCACCCCAGTCACCCCATGTAAACACCTTCAGTGGCTTCCTAGGCGTTTAAGAAAGTATCTTTCAACCTAGATTAAAAGCCCTGCATGACTGTGCCCCTGTCTTCTCTTCAGGACCAGCTGCCCCAACCATCACTCTACACCCACCAGATCGTCACAGACTATAAGGTTTTAACAGCTGCCTACACATTCCTACTTTATGATACTGGACTTCATTCCCTCTGTCTGGAATACTCTCAAATAATCTTCCCATGAGAGGCTGGTTCTGACATGAGGGTCTCAGCTATTCTTTGTCATCTGCTTAGCAATGAACGCTGTTAAGCAGCTTCTATTTATCAGCTTCTCTCTCATTTATGAATCTGCCTCTTCCCCCATCACTGAATCTACCTTACTCATGATCTAAAAATAGAGTCTTCCAGGAATACATGCCCTTTCCTTCCTATCTGAATGAGTCTGAGAGTATAAAAACTGATTAAACATGATATTTTATTTTTTTTAATGTGCTTTCAACTCTAAATAGGACTTCTGAGCAACATAGTTTTATCTTGTTCTCCCCAGAATACTGCAAAAAAGCTGTGTCAACAAATAAATTCCCTGGACCGATCCTGACATTTCTTTCGAAGCCTCTGTTTTCTCAGGGTGTCAAGTGCACGCTCGCCACTTGTGCTGACCTCAGATAGCCCAAGCAAGGGCCTGAGCCTGCCCTGGGGGCTTCCGCCAGAGACTCGTCCATCCTCACGTGCTCCTGCAGGTGCTGCGTTAGGCGTTCCTTCTAATCTCTGTGACAACCACTACAGCTCATTTTCCCCCACTGAGGGAGCATCTGGCTATTTATCTAAGAGAAGATGCTCAGGAAACTAGCATCTGGTCTCATTTAAAATCTTCCTTCATATGAATTTGCAAGGAAGGCCTACATATGGGCAGAGTGAAGCAGAGTCGAGAATCAAGCTCAGGATACAAATCATGAACATAGCAGGATAAAATACAGTTCGATATTATGACTGGTTTTCATTCTGTTCCATTGATAAATGCATTCGGTGTTATGCAATAAATTTGGCAGAGGATATAATACACATGGGCTTCCCTGGTGGCTCAGATTGTAAAGAATCCACCTGCCATCCAGGAGACCCAGGTTCAATATCTGGGTAGGGATGGTTCCCTGCCGAAGAGAATGGCTACCCACTTCAGTATTGTTGCCTGAGGAATTCCATGGACGGAGGAGCCTGGTGGGCTACAGTCCCTGGGGTCACAAAGGGTCAGATACGACCTTGCAACTAACACACTATAATACACATATACTCACAAATACACAAATATGTGAAAAATTTTAATTGATAGGATCACTATCCAGAAAATTTAATTGATAGGATCACTATCCAGAAAATCCAATAAAAGATAAAAAGCTCATTTAAATTTTCCTCCCTAAACCATTCACAATATTTTTATATCAGTGTTTAATTCAGCAACATTTTTAAAAACAGCTTCATATTCCAAATATCCTGTAGTATTTTGCTCTTTATTTGTCCTTGGGCTTGATTTATCTTCTCATTTTTGTAAAAGATTTACTGTCATTTTTGAACACTTTAATATTTTGTCAGATTAGTTTGCTCCATTGTTTCCCTATTGTTTCTATTGCTCTATATTGTAGTTTGTGTGTTTTTTTTTCTTCAATTTTTCTTTGGTCAGCTTCTTTTGTAAACTTTATGATTGCTAATTTAATTTAAATGTATAAGAAAATTTAACTCTATGAGTATATATTCATAGACATTGATATATGAAATTCTGGAAAAAGTCAGTGATCCATGAAATTTGATTCATGGCCACTTTGCTATTAATATGAAAACATATATCAAAACGATCTGATATCAAAGTGCCATTTTACAGAAGTATATACATAGGGAGGAAGACAGTTTGAAAGAATGATTGCTATTCCTACTCTTTCAGAAATAGAAAAAGATTCACTTTCAAGCCTCTTTTGATGTTTAAGAAATCTTAAGAAATGTGATGAACAGTTTTGTTTAGGAAGAGAAAATGATCAATGTGTCAAATTATTGCTAGTGCTTCCTTAGCCCCAAGAACAAAGAGTTACACTGTGGTGTCTTTCACTTAAAGGTGTTTTTGTTTCTTGATATAATTCATTGTGAACATTTCATGAGAGTTTCACTGAAGAAAAATCGAGTTTGAGCAGCTCTGGAAATACAGAAGCAATACTGGTTGTAAGCTTTCCCTTTGTAATAATCTCCTGGGGCTTCATGAAGGCAGCCTCTTGGAAGGACTGTTTGCCATAGTCCCCATCTTCATGTATTTCCTTCGTGCTCACTCCTGCAATCAAGACCTTTGATAACTTCCACAGTCCCATCTTAACAAAGGGAAATACTGAGACATGGGGAAGCTAATGATTTGACTGATCAAGTGGTTAGTCATTGGCAGAGACAGGACATTTCAAATTTAAAAATCTCTCATTGAAATGTTTATTATTTTAAAAAGCTATTGCTCATGAAAACAATTCATTATTTTCAATGAGGATTTGTTGGGCATCAGTTATGTGTCAGGTCATTCTGGGTGCTACAGGGACAAAAGACGGTTGCTCCTTGGAAGGAAATCTATGACAAAACTAGACAGCATATTAAAAAGCAATGGTATCACTTTGCCAACAATAGTCCTCATAATCAAAGCTATGGTTTTACCAGTAGTCATGTACAGATGTGAGAGTTGGACCATAAATAAAGCTGAGCACCAAAGAATTAATGCTTTTGAAGTGTGGTGCTGGAGAAGACTCTTGAGAGTCCCTTGGACTGCAAGGAGATCAAACCGGTCCATCCTTAAGGAAATCAGTTCTAAATATTCATTGGAAGGACTGATGCTAAAGCTCTAATATTTTGGTCACCTGATGTGAGGAACCAGCTCATTGGAAAAGACCCTGATGCTGCGAGGGATTGAAGGCAGGATGAGAAGGGGGTGGCAAAGGATGTGATGGTTAGATAGCATCACCAACCCAAAGGACATTCATTTGAGCAAACTCTGGAAGACAGTGAAGGACGGGGAATCCTGGCATACTGCTGTCCATAGGATTACAAAGAGTCAGACACAACTTAGCGGCTAAACAACAACAGGCACAATGATAAACAAGACAGGAATCCTGCTCTGCAGTTTATACTTTAGGGTCTCATGAATGCACACCAAAGGGGAAATAAATGCACAAGTAATCATTTCTGAAGACGGCAAGCCAGCGTTCCAGAGAACTGAACGATGAATACCTCCCTCATTCCAGGAAAGGTTACCAAGTACAGTGGAAAAGGGCAAGGCATGTCAAGGAGGTGAGGCTAAAAGGAAGAGAGAATAGAAGAGGATGATACATTGCAATGAAGGATTTATCTCAGGCCATTTGATTCAAAGGAAAAGGGAGATCGAAACTGGCATATATACAGTGCTATGTGTAAAAGAGATAGCTAGTGAGGATGTACTTATAGCACAGGAAACTCTACTAAATGCTCTGCAGTGACCTAATGCAAAGGAAATCCAATAGAAGGAGGGATATATGTATTTGTTGTTGCTCGGTCACTCAGTCATGTCTGACTCTTTGTGACCCCGTGGACTGCAGTACCCCTTGCTTCCCTGTCCCTCACCATCTCCTGGAGTTTACTCAAACCCGTGTCCATCGAGTCGCTGATGCCATCCAACCATCTCACACTCTGTGGTCCCCTTCTCCTCCCACCTTCAGTCTTTCCCAGCATCAGGGTCTTTTCCATTGAGTCCGCTCTTCGCATCAGGTGGCCAGAGTATTGGATGTATGTATACATATGTCTGATTGACTTTGCTGTACAGCAGAAACTAGCACAACATTGTAAGGCAACTATACTCCAATAATTTTTTTTTAAGAAAACAAAAGAAAGGGCTAGTTAAGACAGGTGTCAGAGGACAAAGAAGATTGAAGACAGATTTTCAGAAATCTTGTCAGTAAGCAGGTTTGCATGGTTCTGACTGTAGTAGATAATACGATGATATATTTCTTTCCCAATTTTCAGTCTCTAAGAGGATGGATTCTCCCAGAGGTGTATCACACACAGTGTATTATTAGAAGTGATATTGTAATGGTTCAATGCTGCTATTAGAAGTGATCCTTCAGCAACCTAATAAAGTGATCATGGCTCCACACCCACACTACTGGGCTGAATGAAACAAGCACAGATTGAACAATCACAGGTAAGAGTTGTCAAAAGTAATATAATGCGCTGTTAGAAATGAAGACAGTTGCTACTTTCACCTTAGGGGTAGCTAGTGACTAGAACAGAGTGTGAAGGTGTTTCTGGTTGCTGGCAATGCTTTGTTCTTTGATACAATACACTTCCATAGGTATGTTTAGCTTTTTATAAAAATCCCCTTGAGCTGTACAGGGCTTCCCTAGTGGCTCAGAAGGTAAACAGTACGCCTGCAGTGTGAAAGACCCAGGTTCGATCCCTGGGTTGGGACGATTCCCTGGAGAAGGAAATGGCAACTCACTCCAGTATTCTTGCCTGAAAAATCCCATGAATGGAAGATCCTGGCAGGCTACATTCCATGGGGTCACAAAAAGTCAGACACAACTGAGTGACCACTTTCTTTCTTTCTTGAGCTATACATGTGAAGTATTGGCAGTTTTCGTATGCACACCATTATTCATTTAAAAAAAAAAAAGTTTAAATAGTAAATGGAATAAAAACTGGTAAATAAGTTACATCGACATTACTGGTATGAAGGAAAAAATTTCTAAGAAAGGAATCTTTTTAATACTTAAAAATGAGTTGTTGTTCAGTCGCTTAGTCGTGTCCAATCTTTGCAACACCATGGACTGCAGCACGCCAGGCTTCCCTGTCCTTCACTCTCTCCCAGAGTTTGCTCAGACTCATGTCCATGAGTCAACGATGCCATCCAACCATCTCACCATCTGTTGCCTCCTTCTCCTCTTGGAAAAGGAGTTTGAAACCATTCTATGATTTTGTCTATGCAGAAGCAGCTCTTTCTGCCTAGATGTGTTTTGAATGTTTTTTTAATCCTCAAAATTTATCTTTTGAAATTTCAGTTTTCCTGGTAAATCAAAACTCTTGTGTTATATCATCGGATTATGATTACTGAATTGTTAATATCATTTCGCTTTCTTCTGTTTTTGACATTGTTTCTGTTCTGCGGGTTTTACTGCATTTTTAGGGAGGGTTCCTCAGCCAGTCCTCTTCTGCTCAGAACCTCCATTGGCTCCCTGTTTTACTCGGAGCAAAAGCTAGGGCTTATGTTTGCCCTCTGGAGCATGGATGATATTTTCCTTGCTTTTTTGAGCCATCTCCTTTCAGCTTCTCCTTATCTCACTCCTGCCTCAGTAACATGGCACTTGACCTTCCTTCTCCTTGGAAAGTTCTCACCACAAACAAATGTACAGTTTGATTCCTCATCGCCTTGAGGGTCTTATTTTTAAACTCACCTTCTGAGAAATCCATGCTTCTTCCAATTTTAATCTCTCATTGACATTTTGTTCTCATTGCCTGGTTTCTTTTCTTTTTTTTTTTTCCTTATTATTACATGAAATGCTTTACATTTCATTTATACGTCTTGTTTATTGCTGGTCTCCTTCATTGAAACATAAGCCTCACAAGGGCAGGAATTCTATTGTTTTCTTCACTTCCATGACCTCAGAACAGAGCAGGGAACATAGTTAAGTGTCGACTGAAAAAAAAACAAAAAACAAACAAAAAAAACAAAATAAAACAAAACTGCCCAACGTGCAAGTTATGAGTTAAGCTTTATTCGGGGTCAACATGGGCACTGTTGCCCCGGAGATGGTCTCTCAGACAGCTCTGAGGAACTGCAGGGAATGACAAGCTCATATGTTATTTTGGTGAAGACAGATACATGCAGCTAAGCACACATTCTGGCAGAGAGTTGCTGCTACTCACAAGCAGGTTGCTGCTAGTCAAAGGAGCAGGCTTCCACTGACGGTGGTCCTGCTTTTTCAGATGAGAAGATACATGAAGTTGGGCTGATAAAATCTCCTGCAAACATCTATCTGAAGTCCTGGCCTGCCAGGGAGTGCCTCGTTACAGATCTCAACCCTGAAGCCCTTCCAGAGTGTGTTGAGGTTAGTGACTGCATTGGTTAGTGACTTCGTTCTTGTAATGCCCAGTGACAACTTTTAGTTGGCACAGGGACTCAAGAAATCTCTATAACATGAGTAAATAATGAGATTATGTAACAAAATGGTGATAATATAATTGATTACTTTCAGTGTACAATTTTCAATATCCAGAATTTTCCATTCCAATTTGCAATTTCCATCTGGAACTACCATTAAGGTAAGTGCCTACCACTGTGGAAATGGAGATGGGCATCTTTTGGATCCAGTTCTCTTTTAAATGGTTTTGTGCTTTATTAGCAATGGGTGACACAAGGGACAAAGAATTATGAAAACCGTGATGCTGACAGGTGTAGCTCTAAGGTTCTATGATAAGTAAAGCTAATATTCTTTTGTAGAACTATTCCTGGCTCCCCAGCCAGCACTGTGTTTACTTTATAGATGTTTGTTTTATAGCAAAACCCTGAAAGCTAACTTCCAAGCAGGACCACTGTTAGTATCCATTCTGATTGACGTTAAATATTTTCAATGTCATCTCTGTTGAGAGATTTAGAAATCCCTTTATTGTAATTATTTTGAGAAAACTAACTGTTGTTGCAGGTCCGAAATGTTTCAGTGCTCCATTTCTTTTATTCTCCATTGAAATAATTTTTTTTAAATTTTGATTTTTGCTAAAGCAGTTGAGTTTCTTAGAAATTCACAACAATAATGTTAAAGTAGAGCACCTCATAAACTCATGGAGTTTTTTGGCAATTTCACTCTTGTGCTTTTCCTCTGTCCTAGAATGGTCTTCTCTGTATTCGCATAGTGGAGTTTCTATTAACATTTGCTTCTTAGATCAAATGTGACATTTAGAGAGAGACAATTCCTGTCCACATCATCTAAAGTACCTCATCTTTCTTGCAATTGTAAAGTTAAAAAACAAACAAAAAAAATAAATAAAGTAACTCATCACAGTGTTTCCTGTCACTTGATCATTTTTTCTCCTTCAGTTCAGTAGCTCAGTCATATCCAACTCTTTGCGACCCCATGAATCGCAGCACGCCAGGCTTCCCTGTCCATCACCATCTCCCAGAGTTCACTAGACTCATGTCCGTTGAGTCAGTGATGCCATCCAGCCATCTCATGCTCTGTCGTCCCCTTCTCCCCTTGCCCCCAATCCCTCCCAGCATCAGAGTTTTTTCCAATGAGTCAACTCTTCACATGAGGTGGCCAAAGTACTGGAGTTTCAGCATTAGCATCATTCCTTCCAAAGAAATCCCAGGGCTGACCTCCTTCAGAATGGACTGGTTGGATCTCCTTGCAGTCCAAGGGACTCTCAAGAGTCTTCTCCAACACCACAGCTCAAAAGCATCAATTCTTCAGTGCTCAGCCTTCCTCAGAGGCCAACTCTCACATCCGTACATGACCACAGGAAAAACCATAGCCTTGACTAGATGGACCTTTGTTGGCAAAGTAATGTCTCTGCTTTTGAATATGCTATATAGGTTGGACTTAACTTTCCTTCCAAGGAGTAAGCATCTTTTAATTTCATGGCTGCAGTCACCATCTGCAGTGATTTTGGAGCCCAGAAAAATAAAGTCTGACACTGTTTCCCCATCTATTTCCCATGAAGTGATGGGACCAGATGCCATGATCTTCATTTTCTGAATGTTGAGCTTTAAGCCAAATTTTTCCACTCTCCTCTTTCACTTTCATCAAGAGGCTTTTGAGTTCCTCTTCACTTTCTGCCATAAAAGTGGTGTCATCTGCATATCTGAGGTTATTGAGATTCCTCCCGGCAATCTTGATTCCAGCTTGTGTTTCTTCCAGTCCAGCATTTCTCATGATGTACTCTGCATATAAGTTAAATAAACAGGGTGACAATATACAGCCTTGACGTACTCCTTTTCCTATTTGGAACCAGTCTGTTGTTCCATGTCCAGTTCTAACTGTTGCTTCCTGACCTGCATACAGATTTCTCAAGAGGCAGGTCAGGTGGTCTGATATTCCCATTTCTTTCAGAATTTTCCACAGTTTATTGTGATCCA
>NW_011494656.1:1012978-1020255 GCF_000754665.1 Bison bison bison | reverse complement strand
GCTGCTAAGTCGCTTCAGTCGTGTCCGACTCTGTGCAACCCCATAGACGGCAGCCCACCAGGCTCCTCTGTCCCTGGGATTCTCCAGGCAAGAACACTGGATTGGGTTGCCATTTCCTTCTCCATATTTATGCACACATGCATTTAATCGCCTGTTTGCTTCTTCACTAGATTATAAGTTTCATGATGGCAAGAGTGTGTCCTTTTCCATGCTGTACCCCCAAGACATAACATAGTGCCTGGCACATATTAGATATTCAGTAGATACTTTTTAATCAAATAAATGAACGCTGATCTCTTAGAGCAACTTGACAGTTAGGTTTTCTGGTATTAACACTGAAACATGAGGCAGGTATTATAAAGATAATGAAAAGAGCAAATGTGAAGGAATAGCTCTCGGGACACAAGCTAAAATGAAAGGCCACTCAGTTGTCTCATGTGTTATTTTTTGTACGTGGCATCTGGAAGCTGCGCTTACTAGTTCTATTTTCATACTGTCAACAAGCTGCTGCCACATCCGTTGGAAGTGATGCATTTGTGTACCAAGGCAAAAGAGTGACTTTTGATTTTTTTTCTCTTGTAATGCACTCAAAAATACAATTCTAAAAGACAAAATGCCTGGAGGAGGATAGGTGTGAGAATTATGTGATTCACAGCAGAAACTTACATAAGGATTGCTTCTTGCCTTAACATAAAGTGGTAGTTGATTTTGAAAAATTGAAATAATGTCATTTGACTAAGATGTAGGTGTACATTCAAGGGCATCATGTGATATGACTTGAATAGATTTTTAAAAAGCGTTTAAAATTCTTATTTACCTTAGCACTAGTCTCTAATATTATCTGCAAATTTAGTAAGTATCCTACATACAAAGCCTAGAGTGAACTTTCAAAACTGCAAATCTCTGTTTGCATGTCCAATCACATAAGTTAGTTCATGTGTCTCGTATACATTGTAATGAGTGTATATCCTCTACAAGTGGATGTGCTTTTGTGTACTTTAATCTAGAGTACTATATCTTTATTTCAAGCTCAAGTGTCCTGAAGAAAGCATAAAAGCAGTAGTGACTGTGAATCACAAACAAGCTGTAGAAAATTCTTACAGAGATGGGAATACCAGACCACCTGACCTGCCTCCTGAGAAACCTGCATGCAGGTCAAGAAGCAACAGTTAGAACTGGACATGGAACAATAGACTGGTTCCAAATAGGGAAAGGAGTACGTCAAGGGTGCATATTGTCACCCTGCTTATTTATTCTGACTGCTAGGTACATCATGAGCAATGCTGGGCTGGAAGAAGCACAAGCTGGAATCAAGATTGCTGGGAGAAATATCAATAACCTCAGATATGCAGATGACACCACCCTTATGGCAGAAAGTGAAGAAGAACTAAAAAGCCTCTTGATGAAAGTGAAAGGATAGAGTGAAAAAGTTGGCTTAAGGCTCAACATTCAGAAAGCTAAGATCATGGCATCCAGTCCCATCACTTCATGGCAAATAGATGGGGAACAGTGGAACAGTGACAGACTTTAATTCTGGGGGGCTCCAAAATCACTACAGATGGTGACTGCAGCCATGAAATTAAAAGACACTTGCTCCTTGGAAGAAAAGCTATAACCAACCTATACAGCATATTCAAAAGCAGAGACATTACTTTGCCAACAAAGGTCCGTCTAGTCAAAGCTATGGATTTTCCAGTAGTCATGTATGGATGTGAGAGTTGGTCTACAAAGAAAGCTGAGCAATGAAGAATCGATGCTTTTGAACTGTGGTGTTGGAAAAGACTCTTGAGAGTCTCCTGGACTGCAAGGAGATCCAACCAGTTCGTCCTAAAGGAAATCAGTCCTGAACATTCATTAGAAGGACTGGTGTTGAAGCTGAAACTCCAATACTTTGGCCACCTGATGTGAAGAATCAACTCATTGGAAAATACCCTGATGCTGGGAAAGATTGAAGGTGGGAGGAGAAAGGGACACCAGAAGATGAGATGATTGGATGGCGTCACTGACTCAATGGTCATGAGTTTGAACAAGCTCCACGATTTGGTTATGGACAGGGAAGCCTGGCATGCTGCAGTCCATGGGGTTGCAAAGAGTCAGACACAACTGACTGACTGAACTGAACTGAACTGAAGAATATTTTTCTAGGCAGTGGTTCTCAACTTGGCCGCTAACCCTGCAGCATCAGCACTACCTGGGATTTGTTAGGAAAGCAGATTCTTAGACACCATTCCATAGCTATGATATCAGAAACTCTATGTAGGACCTACTAATCTATATTTTAACAAATCTTCTAGGTGATTCTGAGACATTCTCAAGCTTTAGAGCCACCATTTAAGGGCATGGGTATCTAATTTTTAAAAAATAAAAAAGAAGCAAAATTCAAGGTCAGCTATGGCTAAGATGTGTGGTTGCTATCAAGTCACCTTCCAAGTGAATCCCAGATAAGGTATTTTTGCAGACTCTCGGTGAGGAGAACCTGAGGTGACCAGGTCACCTGAGCCGCTTACACTGACTTCATCTTGATCTGTGCATGTGGCCTGTACTCTTCTTCTTGATCTGTGTACATGGTTTGTTCTCTTCCTCTTGATCTGTGTACATGGTCTATACCCTTCTTGATCTGTGTACCTGGTCTGTACTTATCTTCTTGATCCTTGTATATGGTCTGTACTCTTCTTCTTGATCTGTGTACATGGTCTGTACTCTTCCTCTTGATCTGTGTACATGGTCTGTACTCTTCTTCTTGTCTGTGTATATGGTCTGTACTTTCTTCTGTGTCTTGCTGTTCTCTCCCTCTGGATACCTTTCCTCTCTGTTCCCATTCGTGAAATCTTGGCAAATAGAAGGGTAAACACTGGAAACAGTGACAGATTTTATTTTCTTGGACACTAAAACAGAGTTTTGTGAAAATAAAACAAAAACCAATGAAGTCATTATTCAGTTCAGTTCAGTTCAGTCGCTCAGTCGTGTCTGACTCTTTGCGACCCCATGAACTTCAGCATGCCAGGCCTCCCTGTCCACCACCAACACCTGGAGTTCACTCAGATTCACATCCATCAAGTCAGTGATGCTATCCAGCCATCTCATTCTCTGTCGTCCCCTGCTCCTCCTGCCCCCAAGCCCTGCCAGCATCAGAGTCTTTTCCAATGAGTCAACTCTTTGCATGAGGTGGCCAAAGTACTGGAGTTTCAGCTTTAGCATCAGTCCTTCCAATGAACACCCAGGACTGATTTCCTTTAGGATGGACTGGTTGGATCTCCTTGCAGTCCAAGGGACTCTCAAGAGTCTTCTCCAACACCACAGTTCAAAAGCATCAATTCTTCAGCACTCAGCTTTCTTCATAGTCCAACTCTCATGTCCATACATGACTACTGGAAAAACCATAGCCTTGACTAGATGGACCTTTGTTGGCAAAGTAATGTCTCTGCTTTTTAATGTGCTATCTAGGTTGGTCATAACTTTCCTTAGGTGAGAGTAAATAAAATGACAAGGAAATGCAGAAAATAGGCCTTACCTGTGACATTCTGGCAAGAGGGATAGAGCAGGCAATGGATTTTAGTAACTCCCTCTTAATAAGAGATGAATAAAGCAGCTACTATTCAAGTGCTAGTATAAAATAACCAGTTGTAAGTAATAAAATCAGTTAAGCATAAAAATTTAAATAATATAGTTATAAAATTTGATACAACATTAAGAAAACAAAACGTGGGAAATATTCCAATTGCTGCTTTTAAACCTACATAATCCTGATACCTATACCTAACAAACAAAAATAAAATTACAGAAAACTCTCACATTTGAGTTTAAATGTGAAATCTAAATAAAATACCAACATATCAAATTCAGCATGATACTAAAAAATAATACACTATGCAGACAAGCAGTGTTTATGATGAGAATACAAAGGCTGTTTAATATTAGAATATCTAATAACATAGGTCTTATATCATTAGATCAAAAATTTTTACATTTTCATTTCATGAGATCCTAAAATGTTTAGTAAAACTCTAAGTCCGATCCTAAGCAAACTGTAAGCAAATGAGGAATACAATGAATTTCTTGTGTGTGTGTGTGTGTGTGTATTAGTTCCTTTTCAATTTATTTTATTTAATTTTTCATTGAAGTATAATGGCTTTACAATGTTGTGTTGGTTTCTGCTGTACAACACATAAATCAGATTTATGTATACATATATTCCCTTTCTCTTGGACCTGACTCCCACCCCTCCATTCCACCCATCTATGGAATCTAGAAAAGTGGTACAGATGAATCTACTTGCAGATCTGGTATGTAGATGCATGCAATGAATGTATTTAACAAAATAAAAGATAACTGTCTCAAGCAATCAACTAACACTACTCTCAATGACTCACTGATTTTGATTGAATAAATATTTACCCAGTTCCACCTAAGATGTGAGTACATAAAGAATATTCAAGGCAGAGAGTCCCTGTCTTTTATGGAGTTTACACTCTAACGGGGGGTGAACTTTGAATAAACCCTGCAATGAGGTGAAAAATCTACTGTGTATGTGTGGGAAGAATGTTTCAGGTATAAGAAGGCAGCGAGGTAGAGTTGACAATTGAATGGAACACCAACCACGAGCAATACAATCAGAGGCAAGACTTCCACTACTTCTATCACTTTCTATCATTAATATCTATCAATGTCTGAAGTTCTAGTAACTGTCACAGGAGAAGGAGGAGAAAGAAGAGGGGAGGATAGTGGGGGAGGGGGAAAGAGGAGGAAGAAGACGGAAAGGAAAAAGAGGAGTAAGGAAAGAGAAGAAGAAAAAGGAGATAGAGGAAGAAAAGGAAGAGGAAGGGGGAAAGGAAAAAGTGTAGTGATAAAATTCAAGATAAGACAATTATGATTAATTATAGATTATACAACTGTGTAATAAGAAAATAACACAATATTAAAATGTGTTGGAATATTTGGGTAGATAGCAATGAACATTTTTAAAAACTAACATTTTCTGATACCAGCAAGGGAAAAATAACTGTCATTGTCAATACTGACCATATCACAAAGTATTTAGGAGTAAGCTCAAAAAGAATGTTTAAGAAAACCATTATGAGAAAATCTACAGAGAATCACTGGGGGAAACAGCAAAAATCCTAATAAACAAAGTAATTTGAAAAACCCCTAGAGGAATGATTCCAATTGAAAGTTTAATTTAGAAGATAAAAGTTTCTAAGCAAAAATTTTAAAGGTGTGTTTTGGAAGGAGGATTGGAAAACTTTCTAAACTTAGCCAAAATGATATAATAAGTGAATATATATCAGTCAGTTTGGAAAACAAGACTAATGAGATGGATTTGTAGTACTAGCTATCATCAGTTCAGTTCAGTTCAGTCCCTCAGGTGTGTTCGACTCTTTGCAACCCTATGCATTGCAGCACGCCAGGCTCCCTGTCCATCACCAACTCCCGCAGTTCACTCAAACTCATGTCCATTGTGTCAATGATGCCATCCAGCCATCTCATCCTCTGTCATCCGCTTCTCCTCCTGCCCTCAATCACTCCCAGCATCAGAGTCTTTTCCAATGAGTCAACTCTTCACATGAGGTGGCCAAAGTACTGGAGTTTCAGCTTTAGCATCATTCCTTCCAAAGAACACCCAGGGCTGATCTACTTTAGAATGGACTGGTTGGATCTCCTTGCAGTCCATGGGACTCTCAAGAGTCTTCTCCAACACCACAGTTCAAAAGCATCAATTCTTTGGTGCTCAGCTTTCTTCACAGTCCAACTCTTACATCCATACACCACTGGAGAAACCATAGTCTTGACTAGACGGACCTTTGTTGGCAAAGTAATGTCTCTGCTTTTGAATATGCTATCTAGGTTGGTCATAACTTTCTTTCCAAGGAGTAAGCATCTTTTAATTTCATGACTGCAGTCACCATCCACAGAAAAAGAAAGTCAGCCACTGTTTCCCCTGTTTCCCCATCTATTTCCCATGAAGTGATGGGACCAGATACCATGATCTTCATTTTCTGAATGTTGAACTTTAAGCCAACTTTCCCACTCTCCTCTTTCTCTTTCATCAAGAGGCTTTTGAGTTCCTCTTCACTTTCTGCCATAAGGGTGGTGTCATCTGCATATCTGAGGTTATTGAGATTTCTCCTGGCAATCTTGATTCCAGTTTGTTATTCTTCCAGCCCAGCGTTTCTCATGATGTACTCTGCATAGAAGTTAAATAAGCAGGGTGACAATATACAGCCTTGACGTACTTCTTTTCCTATTTGGAACCAGTATGTTGTTCCATGTCCAGTTCTAACTGTTGCTTCCTGACCTGCATATAGGTTTCTCAAGAGGCAGGTCATAGCAATACAGTAAAAAAAAAAAAAAAAAAAGGATGGTACTGGCAATACAATAGAAAAAAATACATGTATAATGATAAAAAATATCTACCTTGATTTAAGAATATATGAGGGTTTGAACACTAAAATATTTTAAAGTGAGTTTTTAGATGTTATCACACTAGGACCACAGCCTTGTCTAACTCAATGAAACTAAGCCATGCCCGTGGGGCAACCCAAGACAGGCGGGTCATGGTGGAGAAGTCTGACAGAATGTGGTCCACTGGAGAAGGGAATGGCAAACCACTTCAGTATTCTTGCCTTGAGAACCCCATGAACAGTATGAAAAGGTAAAATGATAGGATACTGAAAGAGGAACTCCCCAGGTCAGTAGGTACCCAATATGCTACTGGAGATCAGTGGAGAAATAACTCCAGAAAGAATGAAGGGATGGAGCCAAAGCAAAATAATACCCAGCTGTGGATGTGACTGGTGAAAGAAGCAAGGTCCGATGCTGTAAAGAGCAATATTGCATAGGAACCTGGAATGTCAGGTCCATGAATCAAGGCAAATTGGAAGTGGTCAAACAGGAGATGGCAAGAGTAAATGTCAACATTCTAGAAATCAGTGAACTAAAATGGACTGGAATGGCTGAATTTAACTCAGATGACCATTATATCTACTATTGCAGGCAGGAATCCCTCAGAAGAAATGGAGTAGCCATCATGGTCAACAAAAGAGTCCTAAGTGCAGTACTTGGATGCAATCTCAAAAATGACAGAATGATCTCTGTTCATTTCCAAGGCAAACCATTCAATATCACAGTAATCCAAGTCTATGCCCCAACCAGTAACGCTGAAGAAGCTGAAGTTAAACGGTTCTATGAAGACCTACAAGACCTTTTAGAACTAATACCCAAAAAAGATGTCCTTTTCATTATAGGGGACTGGAATGCAAAAGTAGGAAGTCAAGAAACTG
>NW_011494656.1:997223-1012454 GCF_000754665.1 Bison bison bison | reverse complement strand
GGAATTCCAATTGAGCTACTTCAAATCCTGAAAGATGATGCTGTGAAAGTGCTACACTCAGTATGCCAGCAAATTTGTAAAATTCAGCAGTGGCCACAGGACTGGAAAAGGTCAGTTTTCATTCCAATCCCAAAGAAAGGCAATGCCAAAGAATGCTCAAACTACCACACAGTTGCACTCATCTCACATGCTGGTAAAGTAATGCTCAAAATTCTGCAAGCCAGGCTTCAGCAATATGTGAATTGTGAACTTCCTAATGTTCAAGCTGGTTTTAGAAAAGGCAGAGGAACCAGAGATCAAATTGCCAACATCTGCGGATCATGGAAAAAGCAAGAGAGTTCCAGAAAAACATCTATTTCTGCTTTATTGATTATGCCAAAGCCTTTGACTGTGTGGATCACAATAAACTGTGGAAAATTCTGAAAGAGATGGGAATACCAGACCACCTGATCTGCCTCTTGAGAAATTTGTTTGCAGGTCAGGAAGCAACAGTTAGAACTGGACATGGAACAACAGACTGGTTCCAAATGGGAAAAGGAGTACATCAAGGCTGTATATTGTCACCCTGCTTATTTAACTTATATGCAGAGTACATCCTGAGAAATGCTGGGCTGGAAGAAGCACAAACTGGAATCAAGATTGCCGGGAGAAATCTCAGTAACCTCAGATATGCAGATGACACCACCCTTATGGCAGAAAGTGAAGAGGAACTCAAAAGCCTATTGATGAAAGTGAAAGAGGAGAGTGAAAAAGTTGGCTTAAAGCTCAACATTCAGAAAATGAAGATCATGGCAACTGGTCTCATCACTTCATGGGAAATATATGGGGAAACAGTGTCAGACTTTACCCTTTTGGGCTCCAAAATCACTGCAGATGGTGACTGCAGCCATGAAATTAAAAGATGCTTACTCCTTGGAAGAAAAGTTAGGACCAACCTAGATAGCATATTCAAAAGCAGAGACATTACTTTGCCAACAAAGGTTCGTCTAATCAAGGCTATGGTTTTTCCAGTGGTCATGTATGGATGTGAGAGTTGGACTGTGAAGAAGGCTGAGCGCCGAAGAATTGATGCTTTTGAACTGTGGTGTTGGAGAAGACTCTTGAGAGTCCCTTGGACTGCAAGGAGATCCAACCAGTCCATTCTGAAGTAGATCAGCCCTGGGTGTTCTTTGGAAGGAAAGATGCTAAAGCTGAAACTCCAGTACTTTGGTCACCTCATGGGAAGAGTTGACTCATTGGAAAAGACTCTGATGCTGGGAGAGATTGGGGGCAAGGGGAGAAGGGGACGACAGAGCATGAGATGGCTGGATGGCATCACTGACTCAATGGACATGAGTCTGAGTGAACTCCGGGAGTTGGTGATGGACAGGGAGGCCCGATGTGCTGCGATTCATGGGGTCTCAAAGAATTGGACACAACTGAGCAACTGAACTGAACTGAACTGAAGAAAGTCATGGAGGTAGAGAAATATACACATTGTCAAATAACTTTTATAAAAAGTAAAAATGACTTATTTATGCAACATACAGCAAATCTCAGAGGCAGTAAGAGAGAATAATTCTACAAGTCCCTTTGTAATCATTCTTTTTTTGACGAGTTTCACTCTGTATATTGCATTTATATGTTCAATGGGGCAATACTATTTCCTTGGCTTCCTAGTGGAAGTAACAATCATGGCATTGATCTTCCAAAATCTGGATTGAAATCTTGACTACAATGTTTGGTATATGTGCAATTTCAGAAAAATTAACCTTTCATAACCAACCTCCTCATTAATATAATTTGCCGTTGTACCTACTTTAAGCATCTATAAAATGTGAAATTCATTTTAAAATTTGCAAACTTCAATTTGCACTAGTACCTTGCCATTTGTAATCCAAATATTACCCCCCAACTTTGCTTAAGTGCTTTCCTCATTATTTTATGTGTCTGTACAGAGATCCCCAGTACTCTCTGTCCTTTGAGTTATTAGCTTATTATAAGAGCTAAGCACCTTTAAACTATCTAGCTAATTCTCTTGTCAACAGAGTTCCATTTCTACTCCACCAATGAGAGGCTATGAAAAGTTAAAGACGGAAAAGTAGAAACATTTTCCTCTTGTAGCAATAGGTAGACATGCGGGCAATGGCAAGCACAACTTGATACTTACTTCTAGTTAAGACATGGCACTGAAATATGTATAATATCATATATGAAACGAGTCGCCAGTCCAGGTTCAATGCAGGATACTGGATGCTTGGGGCTGGTGCACTGGGACAACCCAGAGGGATGGTACGTGGAGGGAGTAGGGAAGAGGGTTCAGGATGGGGAACACATGTATACCTGTGGCAGATTCATTTTGATATATGGCAAAACCAATACAATATTGTAAAGTTAAATAAAATAAAATTTAATTAAAAAAAAAGACATCTTCAATGTTACAAGCAGTTGAGAATAAACAGATATAGCTTCCTGTGGTTCCAATAATTCTTAGTTCTTGTTTTTTACACTTAGAAGCAATTCTCCATGACCTTCACCTCCCTGAATTGTGAAAGAATTATTAAACTATAATTAAATTATAATAATATCTATTTTTAGATATTTAATTTAATAGCTATACCTATTAAATTATAATAACACCTAAATTTAATATCTAATTAAGCTATAATAATACCATCAATTTTATCATTTCAAAGATGAAGAAAGTGAAAATATGTGCTTTATAGAAATGATAAAATATAATGCCAAGAAAAATGTTCTGTCTCTGTATGGAACTCTGACTGATACTAATACCCTACCATATTAGATATATCTCTGAATTTCAAGCTGAATCTTTTGCTTCTGAGTCTGGTTCAGAATAATTGTCTACATAATGCTTATTGAGTGAATACATAATGAATTCTCTCCCTCAAATCACAGAAATATACACCATCACATTCACACAGAAAGAGAGTCATAGAAATCTTACCACTGATCACACAATTACAGTATCAACTGCATTTTTCTTGGTAGTTTCTTTTAATGGAATATTATTTAGGAAAAGAAAAGTTACTAACTGGACATCTCAGAGAGAAAAGAAATGAGAAATGGTCCATAATATTTAATTATCCCAGCACGGCCTGTTTTGCTGATAAATTAACTGCCTACTTAGTGATCAAGTACATATTGTTTGGATAAATTCCCAGTACTATATTTCCTTCTATTGAAACTTTACTCCCAGTTGTATAATGCTGAGTTGTTTTTTTTTAAACTACCATTTTTTAAAATATATTAACTTGTATCAGTCTAGGATATTTAAATTCTCTGCCTTTGAAGATAACAATTCTAGACTTCCTTGAACTTCCTTCTCTTTTAGTTTCCCTTAGGTTATGGAATTGAACTTCTTTCTGCATCTCTGGCTATAACTTCTCCATCATCTTCCCTAGTTTATTTTTCTTGCCTGTTTTCCTAAAGGTATCATCCACATTTCAGGCTTCTCAGCCTCCTACCAAAAAAGGAACAGTCCGCAGTTTGAACTGCTGCCAAGTCTAGTGAAATCTCCCAACTCTATGATTTCAAGCAATTAAAGAGAGATGGTAAATACCCACAGCTGCCAATCAATTGATTTTTCTATATTCTGGTCTACTTTGCAGATTTGATGGGTAGAGTTTTCCTCTCCCCACAGGCTACAGCTGCAAATTTGCCACTTTTAAATTTCTGTTCATTTTCCATTTGAAAATTTTGTTTGAAAAAATTAAAAGTTTTTTTGCATTGAGAAAAAAAAATTATTCAGCATCCTCTGTATCACAGAAGGCAAGGATATGGAGTAAGACCAGGGATGCAGTCGGTAAGAATGGGCTACAAAGGGCTTTAAACCATACTCCACCCAACAATTTCTAACCTCTGACACCTGCTTGAATGGGTTTGGTCACAAAACTAAAAATTCCTCAAAGCAATGAAATTCTAATGTCATAGAGAAAGCCCTTTTTACCAGCCATATTCTCTGATACTTAATTGTCTATTTAATAGCAGCTTTATACTCATGCCTACATGTGAATACTTTTTAATGTTTAGCAAGTAATTGGGTTTTCTATCTACGGTCTACCAAACAAAACAAACACCTATAGATTCTTGCTTGGCTCAGATCACTTATCTTTTTTCCCCCACTATGAAGGTATTCAGAGAAGGCAATGGCAACCCACTCCGGTACTCTTGCCTGGAAAATCCCATGGACAGAGGAGCCTGGTAGGCTGCAGTCCACAGGGTCGCTAAGAGTCGGACACGACTGAGCGACTTCACTTTCACTTTTCACTTTCATGCACTGTAGAAGGAAATGGCACACCACTCCAGTGTTCTTGCCTGGAGAATCCCAGGGACAGTGGAGCCTGGTGGGCTGCCGTCTATAGGGTTGCACAGAGTCGGACATGACTGAAGCGACTTAACAGCAGCAGCAGCATGAAGATATTATTTACTATATATTATTTATTATATTATTTAATATATTATTATAGTATGTTACTATATATTATTTATATATATTATTTACTATATATACATACATATATATATGCCTCCCTAGCATCTCAGTGGTTAAGAATCTACCTGCCAGTGCAGGAAATGCAGGTTCAGTCCCTGAGTTGGGAAGATTCCCCTGGATAAGGAAATGGCAACTGCCTCCAGTATATATTGTTCAGCATACCCAATGTGCCAGTATCTAAAGCAAGATATAGTCCTTGACTAAAATTGCTGATATTTCATGTTGCAATTAATCTTATTTTTTTTTATTTACCTTTGTGTTGTTCACAATCACCATTTTCCACCTTGAAAGAACCTCTTTGGGGTAATATAATATTCTTAAGGTGGAGAAGGGGCTTCAGCTGGTAAAGAATCTGCACATAAAGCAGGAAACCTGGGTTTGATCCCTGGGTTGGGAATATCCCCTGGAGAAGGCAATGGCTACCCACTCCAGTATTCTGGTCTGGAGAATTCCATGGACTGCATAGTCCGTGGGGTGGCAAAGAGTCAGACACAACTGAGCAACTTTGACTTTCAAGGTAGAGAAGGAACTTCAAGGATCTTTGATAGGAGTTCTCTAGCATTCTTCAGGTAAAAATGAAGTCAAGAGAGACATGGTCCCTGGGAGGATGGAAAAGTGTCAAGTTTATTATAAAAATTTAGGTTTTCCAAATATTGTTGAACAGCTAAGAAACGTAGCTAACAAAAGAGATCTCAAGCTCTAAAACATGTCAAAGCACAGTAATTAGATTTAACCCACTAGCTGAAACTGATACAGCAAATTCTGTGTCTAATTCTAAAAAACCTTCTCTGTCTTCTTATTTCATTCAATCATGATGTCCTTTTGTAGAAAATTCTGGTCCCAGAAAGAGGTAACTACTCTAGGTATCCCTGTATTGAAGAAAGATCACTTTACACCTCTTCGCTTTTACAAAAGACCCGCTTTTTGCTAACCATTAGAAATCCGAAGATTTTCACTTTTACAAAAAACAAACAAACAAAAAAAGGTGAGATGCAAAAATAGCGGGCACTGTTGCTTTTGCAAGGAGCCCTCTGAGATGCAGTGAAGCACCCTGGACAATGAATGGAGTGCCGCCAGGCTCTTTCCCTGCGAACTACACTCAGCATCAACCACCAGAGCTTTGGACTGGCTGCGAGCATCTGTGCTTTTTCTCAATCTTTTGTGCAACCCCTAGCAAAGGACTGGGACCAGTCCACGGGCTGTTAGAAACAGGCTGCACAGCAGGAAGTGAACAGCGGGCAAACCAGCTTCGTTTGTATTTACAGCTGCTCCCCATGGCTCACATTACCAGTTGGGCTCAGGGAAACAAGCTCAGGGCTCCCAGTGATTTTGTATTATGGTGAGTTGTATAATTATTTCATTTTGGTTGTGTCTCAATGTAATACTAATAGAAATAAAATGCACAATAAATGTAATGCACTTGAATCACCCTGAAACCATCCAGCACTACCCTTCCTTGGGTCCATGTTTCCACAAAACCAGTCCCCGGTGCCCAAAAGGGTGGGGACCACTCCCTTAGCAAGATGTGTCGTAAGGTAATGTCTTCTCTGCTTTACGGCCTCTCACATTGCGACGTTTCCTAGGAGCATTCTACTTTCGAATAGTGGGGAAATCTGTGTCGGGTGCCTCTGACACTGCTTTCAGCACCTACTTTACTGTGTGTGAGTGAGGATAGATACCTTGGGGCTGGGAATGGATCCATCCTCATTTGCCTGCTTCCAGATATATAATAAAAATCCTACAGAAATGAGGTGCCCCTTACCAGAGAATGTCTTTGGATAGAGAACCAGGGGATTTAAGGAAAAATGAGGTACCTCATCAGTAAAAACAAACACACAGGCAGTAATCCTGACAGAGCAACTGGCAATAATCAGGTTAAACGACACATTTCCAAGAAGCGGAAGAAGACAACAGAAGAATTAACATCAGGAGGGTAAATGAAACTGGCTCTGACAACACCACCCAGAGTGGAAGCAGCGACATGGGGCACAGAAGTGGCCATTATTAACCTTGATAACTCTGGAGAGAAAGTGATGAGCTTGGAAGTGTGGACATAGAGCTAGGCTTCTGAGCCACAGGAAGAATAAATTCTTTCCCATGCTGGATTTCCTGTTTGATTTGCTTTTGTAGCCTGCAAATAAAACATTCCATATGTTTCTGATTATGAGTGAAATGGAGGGGAAAATAAAACATCCTACTTTCAAAGCAGGATCCAAGTGTTCTCAAACATCTCCTTCCATGGTTGGGGATTCTATTCTGGTCTCCAGAAATATTATGATGGACAAGGTGTCCAAGTCATAAAGAATTTGTTCGGGTGTCAGAACAAGATGATTCTTTTCTGAAGCCTATTTAAATTCTTCTGTTTCTTGCAAGGGGAAGCATAACTTTAAAATATTTTCAGACATGATCAGTAGCACATAATGTTAAGTTTAAGAATTTTGATGACTAAAGCTTTTAATTTTTAGGTTAATAGCCAAATATTAGGGCTTGCCTGGTGGCTCAGTGGTAAAGAATCAGCCTGCCAAGGCAGGAGGTGCAAGTTGGATCCCTGATCCGGGAAGATCCCACAGGCTGTGGAGGTGCTAGGCCCGTGGACCACAATTGTTGATCCCGCTTTCTAGAGCCCAGGAGCCACAGCTATGGAACCCTGCACCTGCTGAAGCCGAGTGTCCTAGAGCCTGTGGTTCACAACAAGAGCAGCCCCCACAGCGAGAAGCCCATGCACTGCAAATGAACTGGCCCCTGCTCCCCAAAACTAGAGAAAAGCCAGTGCAGCACCAAAGATCCAGCACAGCCAAAAATAAATAAATAAAATTATTTTTTAGAAAGCAAATATGAAATGACACCAACAAACTTAAGGTTGGAATACAAATGAAATTGAAAAGTACCAGGAAATGCTGAGATATCAGAAAAATGTCCGTTTCCCTTTTACTGGCCCTTTTACAGGCTCATTTGATTAAAAAAAAAATCCACTATAGGTAATCTTGGGAGGGATTTATTGTATTTAAATGTGTGTATTTTTATATTTATAAGTGTTAGTTGCTCAGTCCTGTCCGACTGTTTGTGATCCCATGAACTGTAGCCCACCAGGCTCCTCTGTCCATGGGATTATCCAGGCAAGAATACTGGATTGGGTTGCCATGCCCTTCTCCAGGGGCTCTTCCTGACCCAGGGATTTAACCTGGTACAGATGGATCTTTACCATCTGAGCCGACAGGGGATTTTATATTTATATTTTAACTAAATATATTGCAGGTCGTTTTCTATCCCAAGATGGTCCTAATACTAACCCGTGATTTCTTCTCCTTTTTATAGATTACAATTATTTATATATATATATATTTTACAATCTTATATTTAAGATTAACTCATTGAAAAAAAAAGATACTTTGGTGCAAAAAGAATGGGGAGACCCTAACTAATTTATTTTCTGATTAGCAAAATTTCCCAATATAATTTCATGAGGGATCTATCTCTTAACTTAGTGGTTTCCAATGGTTCTGTGATGGTATTGGTTAGCATATTAATAGCTCAGGGAGTATTTCCAGTCTTACACCAATCTGGATGCTGATTCTTGGATCCTCTCTATAGATTCTACACTGTCACTTCATAATGCTTTTTAATAATTCATTGGGGAATTCTTACTACATTGTCCCATAATTTTATTTTATTTTATCATTTATTTCTTTTTATATCCTTTTAATTCTTTTATTTCTTAGTTATATTTTCCTTCAGAAATATTTTGTTCAATTTAAAATATTACATTGAAATAGAACTAAATTAAAATCTGTAAACTGACGAGAAAGTTTTGCTAAAGTAAAATGCTATATCTGTGCTGGTCTCCTTGCTGTTGTTGTTTCGTGACTAAATTGTATCTGACTCTTTTGCGACCCAATGGACTGTAGCCCTTCAGTCTCCTCTGTCCATGGGATTTCCCAGGTAAAAATACTGGAGAGGGTTGCCATTTCCTTCTCCAGGAGAGCTTCCCAACCCAGAGATCAAACCCAGGTCTCCTGCATTAGCAAGCTGGTTCTTTACCACTGAGCCACCAGGGAAGCCTGTGCTGGTCTCCTACTGCTCTTCCGAAATGCCCCACTTTATTTATTTTTTTTTTCTTTCTCTTTATTATTTTTTAACCATTTATCATTTATTTATTATTATTATTTTTTTTTTACTTTACAATATTTACAGTATTGGTTTTGCCATACATCAACATGAATACACCATGGGTGTACACGTGTTCCCCATCCTGAACCCCCATCCCACCTCCCTCCCCCATACCATCCCTCTGGGTCATCCCAGTGCACCAGCCCCAAGCTTCCTGTATCCTGCGTCGAACCTGGACTGGCAATTCGTTTCTTATATGATATTATACATGTTTCAATGCCTCACTTTAGAATGCCCTTGCCTCAAACACTCTTCCCCAGACATTGACAAGGCTGTCTCCTCACTAGGCTCAGACTTCTGGTTAAATGTCATCTCCCCTGAAATGCATCCCCTGACCACCCCTTATCAAGTAACAGTGCAGTCCTCACACGCCATCATCTTGCCCTGCTTCATTTTTCTTTATAGCAGTCATTACTGCATGCCATTTACATGATACATGCATTCATTTCATGAGAAGAGGAATTTTGTTACCTGATAACACCTCAACTTGGCACATCAAAAATTCTAATAAGTATCTTTTGAAGAAATAAATGACTGAAGGTATGCCTCCACTGAGTAGCTTGTGATCTCTTGAGGAGGTCACTCTAATCCTGAGAACCTTAGTCTCCACCTTCAAAAGCAGTTCTCCAAAAGCTCTACTGAAATCTTTCCCTGGGGGAATGCATGAAGGGGGAAGTTGCTTCACACTTAAGTATTTACCACCTGCAACTCAAACACCCTTCCACTGCCCCAAACTCTCTTACAGTTCTTCAAAGGTTGTGTCTGAAATGACTCCTCAGTCAAAGATAAAAAGTGTTAGTCATTCAGTAGTGTCCAACTCTTTGCAAACCCATCGACTACAGGCAGCTGGGCTCCTCTGTCCATAGGATTTCCCAGGCAAGAATACTGGGGTGGGTGGGTAGCCATTCCCTTCTCCAGGGGATCTTCCTGACCCAGAAATCAATTTATAGTCTCCAGTATTGCAAGCAGATTCTTTACTAGCTGAGTCACCAGGGAAGGCCCTGGTGTTTATGAATGTTTATGAAGCACCTGCCAGGTGTCAGACAGGATGCTGGGATTTTCTGTAAATAGGCCCTTTTGATCCTCACAGCAATTCTGCTGGAAATGTTGTATCAGCACCCATATTATTAGATGGACGATTACAGAGTCAAAATGAGTTGCCCACAGTGACATGACTAGTAGATAGGAGATCCAAGATTCAGATATTATCAAAAAATTTCAAATCTAGATATCAGTTCTGTCTCTCTCTCTCTCTTTACGCTTTTTTCTGTGAGATGCTATATATGTACCTTCAGTTTGGTTCCGTTCATTCATTCAGTCATGTCCAACTCTTTGCAACCCCAAGGACTGCAGCACATCAGGCTTCCCTGTCCATCACCAACTCCAGAAGCTTGCTCAAACTCATGTCCATCAAATCCGTGATGCCATCCAACCATCTCATCCTCTGTCATCCCCTTTTCCTCCTGCCTTCAATCTTTCCCAGCATCAGGGTATTTTCCAGAGTCAGCTCTTTGTATCAGGGGGCCAAAGTATTGGAGTTTCAGCTTCAGCATCAGTCCTTCCAATGACTATTCAGTACTAATTTCCTTTAGGATAGACTTGTTGGATCTCTTTGCAGCCCAAGGGACTCTCAAGAGTCTTCTCCAACACCACAGTTCAAAAATATCCATTCTTTGGCGCTCAGCTTTCTTTATATTCTAAATCTCTCATCCATACATGACTACTGGAAAAAGCATAGCCTTGACTAGATGGACCTTTGTTTGCAAAGCAATGTCTCTGCTTTATAATATGCTGTCTAGGTTGGTCATAGCTTTTCTTCCAAGGAGTAAGTGTCTTTTAATCTCATGGCTGCCGTCACCATCTGCAGTGATTTTGGAACCCAAAAAAGTCTCTCACTGTTTGCATTGTTTCCCCATCTACTTTCCATGAAGTGATGGGACCAGATGCCATGATCTTAGTTTTATGAATGTTAAGTTTTAAGCCAACTTTTTCACCTGCTCTTTCACTTTCATCAAGGCGCTCTTTAGTTCTTGTACACTTTCTGTCATAAGGGTGGTGTCATTTGCATACCTGAGATTATTGATATTTCTTTCAGCAATCTTGTTTCCAGCGTGTGCTTCATCCAGCCCAGCGTTTCTCATGAAGTACTCTGCATATAAGTTAAATAGGCAGGGTGACAATATACAGCCTTGACGTACTCCTTTTCCTATTTGGAACCAGTCTGTTGTTCCATGCCCAGTTTTATCTGTTGCTTCTTGACCTGCATACAGATTTCTCAGAAGGCAGGTCAGGTGGTCTGGTATTTCCACCTCTTTCAAAATTTTCTACAGTTTGTTGTGATCCACACAGTTAAAGGCTTTGGGATAGTCAATAAAGCAGACGTAGATGTTTTTCTGGAACTCTTTTGCTTTTTTGATGATTCAACGGATGTTGGCAATTTGATCTTTGGTTCCTCTGCCTTTTCTACATCCAGCTTGAACATCTGGAATTTCTCCATTCATGTACTATTGAAGCCTGGCTTGGAGAATTTTGAGCATTACTTTGCTAGCGTGTGAGTTGAGTGCAATTGTGTGGTAGTTTGAGCATTCTTTGGCATTGCCTTTCTACCTACAATTAGCTATATCTACCTACAATTAGCTAAACTTCAAAATTTGAGGTCAAAATTACCAAGACTGCTCTCACTTCTGACACCAACTCCAAGTTCAAAGAGTTCTCAGAATGACTCTTACATTTGATAACTCACTACAAGGACTCACAGTTATGAGTTATTATAGGGAATAGATACAGACTAAAATCAGACAAAGACAGACATAGGGCAGAGTCTGGGAGGGTTCTAAACATTATCCCGTTATCTTCCCAGCATTGATATGTGAGAATTTTCATAGAGCATTTATTACCCACCAGGGAATTTCACTCAAGACTTAGTGTCAGAGTTTATACTGGGGCTTCATTATGTACACATGATTGACTGATTAATTACCTTCATGCTTGGATTCAGTTTCAAGGTCAACTGATACGGAATGACCTAAATCATATGATGGTTCATTCTGGTTTTTTCTGCCTCCACTCTAAGATTATCAGGTATTGTTGGCTGCACCCTAAGATCTGGCATAGGCCTCCCCCTTTAACAAATGCACTTCTGTTAGGTATGATATGTGTTACCTCCTAGAAGCTGAGGCCAAAAGGTACATTTCTCTTTTTTGTTGTTGTTGTTCAGTTGCTAAGTCATATCCAACTCTTTGTGACCTCATGGACTGTAGCACACCAGGCTCCCCTGTCCTTCACTATCTCCCAGAGTTTGCTCAGATTCATGTCCAATGAGTCACTGATGCTATATAACCAGTTCTTTACTACCCTGTGCCTGAATTGCCCATGCAGCCTTCAGCATCTCCTCGTGAAGACAACATGGCACATTATTGTAGCCAGGGTGCTTTGCCAAGTTACGTAAAAAACTTACATTTGTGGACCTAGGAAAGTTACTGCAACAGAATGAAGACAGGCTGATACACACACACAGACCAGATCTGAGATCTTGTCAGCTGTTTCCCCGAGTGCTGTGCTCCATCTCTCAAAGCCTGTTATAGGCTTGGCAGGTTTTCACAGGACTAAGTTGAGGAAAAGCTCAGATGCCAGTGAAAGTGAAACATCAGGGCTGTAAACTGCTAATTGCCAATTCCATATGTTTGCAAGGCAAACAACAGTGAGGGATATTGGTGGTGAGAAAGCGCTAAAAGTTGTACTTACATAGCTAGTAGAAAAAAAGCAGTTATGTAAAATCATATCTCTCATTAATTCTGTCCTTATCCCCCAATCAAGAATCTTTAATACAAATAATTAGGATTTTTGGATTTAAGTTCCAGGTCTCCTAAGCATTTTCTCTGTATTTTATGTGATCTGCTTAATCGCATTTTTTCATTTGTTTGTTTGGGGGTATGAGACTGATGAACAAGGTAATACCATACTTTATAAAAATTATTAACTTAAACTCTGAACATAGATTGTGCTGTGTCCTGTACTCAGTTGCTCAGTCATGTCCAACTGCAAAACCATGGACTGTAGCCCACCAGGCTTCTCTGTCCATGGGGATTCTCCAGGCCAGAATACTGCAGTTAGTAGCCATTCCCTCCTCCAGGGGATGTTCCAAACCCAGGGATCCAACCCAGGTCTCCCATATTGCAGGTGAATTCTTTACCATCTGAGCCACCAGGGAAGCCCATGAATACTGGAGTAGGCAGCCTCTCTCTTCTCCAGGGGATCTTCCTGACCCAGGAATCGAACTGGGGTCCCCTGCATTGCAGAAGGATTCTTTACCAGCTGAGCTACCAGGGAAGCCTGAACGTAGATTACTTGAGTTCAAATCTAACTTCTGATCTTCACCAGCTGAGTAATTCTCAAAATCTTGTTCAGTATTTCTGAGCCTCAGTTTTCTCATCTGTAATAAGCCTAATTCATAAAGTCTTTCCCTGGATTTCCCTGGTGGCTCAGATGGCAAAGCATCTGCTTACAATGCAGGAGACCCAGGTTCGATCCCTGGGTCGGGAAGATCCTCTGGCAAAGGAAATGGCAACCCACTCCAATACTCTTGCCTGGAAAATCCCATGGATGGAGGAGCATGGTAGGCTACAGTCCCTGGGGTCACAAAGAGTCTGACATGACTGAACAACTTCACTTCCACTTTCTAAAGTCTTGCCATAGAAGAAATGTTCCAGTGTATGTTATCTATAATTATTATTATTATGAAAGCACTGGGGAGAAGTAGAAATCAGTTTGTTAAAATGATTTTGCAGTTAAATATGCCTAGTTTAGGCTTCCCTGGTGGCTCAGAGGTTAAAGCGTCTGCCTGCAATGCAGGAGACCTGGGTTCGATCCCTGGGTCAGGAAGATCCCCTGGAGAAAGAAATGGCAACCCACTCCAGTATTCTTGCCTGGAGAATCCCATGGATGGAGGAGCCTGGTGGGCTACAGTCCATGGGGTCGCAAAGAGTCAGACACGACTGAGCAACTTCACTTTCACTTTTCATGCCTAGTTTAAAATGGTTTGATCCCCTTCTCCAGGTGATCTAGACCCAGGGATTGGACCTCGGTTTCCTGCACTGTAGGCAGTTTCTTTACCATCTGAGCCACAAAAGAAGCCCCTAATTTAAAATGGCTTGATGTTAGCTAAGTTTAAAACTAAGCTTACTACTACAGATTGTGGGAAAACAAAAACTTCTGACTGAAAAATCTGAGCGTCTTTTTCACCAATTAGTATAAACAAATGGGATGGAAGACAAGACCAAACTGATGAAGTTCTTGCTAAATGGATGAATATCAGATTTGTAAAGAATATATCACTATAGAGATGTAAAGTGTGATGGTCAATAATATCATCTTTCTCTAATATCCCTAATGATTTCCATGGAGGTGGGTCTCAAATAAGAAGAGCAGAATGATACAGTTCTACTCCCATGTTAATAACAGAAAAGAGAACTGTTTGTATTTTTTTTTTAATCTACAGGGGAAATAGAATTGAACATGGAATATAGGTAAAATGGGATGACTCCCAGATAGTTAAACTTTTCAGTCTTTTTCTTTCTTCCTTTTTCAATTGGAAGTTGATCCTAATTAATCACTAACTTTTAGTCTCTCTTCTTTACTCCATTTTTGGTAAAAAAAAAAAAAAAACTGCTACTATGAAGATAATTGCTTTCCCAATTGTTCTGCAGTTTAAAATATGACTAGTAATAGTTTGCTGGCAAAAGTACATGTGTTCATTCATATAGACAATGATGATAATATGATATAATATGCATGATACATATACTTAATTTATATATTATAGCATATACATACAATAGGTTATATTATGTATATTTACAAATTATAGATTTATAAGTCTGCATTGTTAAATAATAAATATAACTTTCATTTTTCTTGATTTTTAAAGTGATTTATTGGAGAAGGCAATGGCACCACACTCCAGTACTCTTGCCTGGAAAATCCCATGGATGGAGGAGCCTGGTAGGCTGCAGTCCATGGGGTCGCTAAGAGTTGGATACAACTGAGCCACTTCACTTTCACTTTTCACTTTCCTGCATTGGAGAAGGAAATGGCAACCCACTCCAGTGTTCTTGCCTGGAGAATCCCAGGGATGGGGGAGCTTGGTGGGCTGCCGTCTATGGGGTCGCACAGAGTCCGACACCACTGAAGTGACTTAGCAGTAGCAGCAGTAAAGTGATTTATACTGTACTCATACTTATTCTTTAATATTGCTCCTAGATAATTTTTTTATCCTCAAATTTTAGATAAAAGTACGGAGATTCTAGGAGGAAAAGAGATTTTTCTAGAGTCACACATAAAAAATTGCAGAGTTATTCGTATGTGAATCCTGATGTCTGACAAAGTGGTCCAGCTCCTTGCCAGTATACCATAGTTAATGATGATCAGATCAGATCAGTCGCTCAGTCGTGTCTGACTCTTTGCAACCCCATGAATTGCAGCATGCCAGGCCTCCCTGTCCATCACCAACTCCCGCAGTTCACTCAGACTCACGTCCGTCGAGTCAGTGATGCCATCCAGCCATCTCATCC
>NW_011494656.1:996611-997123 GCF_000754665.1 Bison bison bison | reverse complement strand
CCATAGCCTTGACTAGACGGACCTTGTTGGCAAAGTAATGTCTCTGCTTTTTAATATGCTATCTAGGTTGGTCATAACTTTCCTTCCAAGGAGTAAGCGTCTTTTAATTTCATGGCTGCAGTCACCAACTGCAGTGATTTTGGAGCCCAGAAAAATAAAGTCTGACACTGTTTCCCCATCTATTTCCCATGAAGTTGTGGGACAGATGCCATGATCTTTGTTTTCTAAATGTTGAGCTTTAAGCCAATTTTTTCACTCTCCACTTTCACTTTCATCAAGAGGCTTTTGAGTTCCTCTTCACTTTCTGCCATAAGGGTGGTGTCATCTGCATATCTGAGGTTATTGAGATTTCTCCCAGCAATCTTGATTCTAGCTTGTGTTTCTTCCAGTCCAGCATTTCTCACAATGTACTCTGCATATAAGTTAAATAAACAGGGTGACAATATACAGCCTTGACGTACTCCTTTTCCTATTTGGAACCAGTCTGTTGTTCTATGTCCAGTTCTAACTGT
>NW_011494656.1:982389-996252 GCF_000754665.1 Bison bison bison | reverse complement strand
TCTGTTGTTCTATGTCCAGTTCTAACTGTTGCTTCCTGACCTGCAAACAAATTTCTCAAGAGGCAGGTCAGGTGGTCTGGTATTCCCATCTCTTTCAGAATTTTCCACAGTTTATTGTGATCCACACAGTCAAAGGCTTTGGCATAGTCTATAAAGCAGAAATAGATGTTTTTCTGGAACTCTCTTGCTTTTTCTATGATCCAGCGGATGTTGGCAATTTGATCTCTGGTTCCTCTGCCTTTTCTAAAACCAGCTTGAACATCAGGAAGTTCATGGTTCACATATTGCTGAAGCCTGGCTTGGAGAATTTTGAGATTACTTTACTAGCGTGTGAGATGAGTGCAATTGTGCAGTAGTTTGAGCATTCTTTGGCATTGCCTTTCTTTGGGATTGGAATGAAAACTGACCTTTTCCAGTCCTGTGGCCACTGCTGAGTTTTCCAAATTTTCTGGCATATTGAGTACAGCACTTTCACAGCATCATCTTTCAGGATTTGGAATAGCTCAACTGAAATTCCATCAAAGCAAATTAAGGATAATTGCTGCCATATCTGCTCTTGACTGTTTAGCAAATACCAAAATTCCTGACAGGTGTCAAACATGATGCTTAATGTTTTGCATCTGTTACCTGAGAAAATTAAAATAGTCTCAGAGAAATCAAATGATTTGATCAAGTCTGCAGTTAGTGACTCCCCAGAATATGACATGCCCTAAGACTCCTCTTCAACTTAAATGGTGTTTCTGTTGCTCTGAAGACATTCTGAGCATTTCTGGCAAAGTGTCAAAACTCCAGCCACCATGGAAGATCATGGACCAAAAATAAGAAAACTCTAAATTCTATAATTAACAACCCTTGATTGTATTGCTGATCTGTCACATTTTTTCACTCTCTCTGGGGCCTAAGTCAATACATTTCACTCCTCTATACCTGGAATTTGTTACCAATAAGGAAGTAAATCAAATGTGCATTGCAGTACAACAATAAGCAGCATTAAATATATTGCAACGTGGGCTTCCCAGGTGGCTCAGTAGTAAAGAACCTGCCTGCCACTTCGTGAGCTACAAGAAACACAGGCTTGGTCCCTGGGTTGGGAAGATCCCCTGGAGGAGGGCATGGCAATCCATTCCAGTATTCTTGCTAGGATAACCCCATGGAGAGAGGAGCCTGGCAGGCCACAGTCCATAGGCTGGCACAGCATCAGACATGACTGAGCATACCGGTGCATAGTACAGGAAGCTTAGGGACATGTGTACGATGGATGCTATTATGGCTTGACTGCCTTATTTTCAGAAAGGGTATTGCAGCACAATAGAATGAAAGCAGCATATTATCTAAGAAGAATCAGAAAAACCTGAAGCTAAAATCTTTCTGACTTCATTTCTCACAAAATTTTATTTATTCTTATCTAGATGTATAATCTGGACCTCTGTAAAGGCCTTATTAGCATTGATTTCCTATCGATTTGTCATATACCGATGCTCTCTTGCAATGTACTTGACATTTGGTTGTCATAAAAAAAATGAGGATTGGCAGATTTGTGTCAACTTAACTTTTAACCAAACTGCTATGTAATTGAGCAGGAAAGCAATGTTAACATTACACATTTGACTTCAGTTCATGTGCTCAATGGGCTAACATTTTAGAGTGCCCAGCCTTAAAATTCGAATGCATGTCAAATCAGTATGTAAATACCAGCAAATCTGAGGAGATTTGCTGTGTCTACATGCGCCATATGCTAATGAGCACTATCCCAGGGAACTGGAGGATTTCTTTTCCCTGTGAAAGGTGAATCAGAGGATGCTTTTGGAAAGCAGATCAATTTAGGAAGTGGTTTGGAGACTCTGAGCTTTTAATAGATGTCAAGTGCCTAGACCAAGGATGATAAATTGTACTAAATAAATATTAATTCCTTTTATGGTCAGTTAGCTCTCCAATGATAACAAGACAAAATTAAATCAAATCCCCAACAACAACAATACCCAGATACGGAGAGTTGATGAAAGCAAATAGGAAACATACAGGTTTTATAATCAACACAGAGAAAGTGTTCTTATTTAGCCTATTTTGGAAACTGGCCAGTTTAAACATAAAAATGTCCTTATCGGGTATTTAAAAAGTATGACTAGGCACTGGTTGTTTGTTGTATGTGCAGAGGAGAGGGCATGGAGTATCTGTGATTGGAATACTGTTTAAAGTTTGCTTACTTGTTCATTGTTCTACAGGCAAAAGGTTTTCTTTATGGAATGGCTTATTGTTACTCCTTCTGAAATATTAGGCAGATAATCAGGGGCAACAGAAAGAACCATTCTGGTCTCCTAGTGCACTCTAAGTACTTTGTATTTACTTTGGAGTTTATTAAACTCTATGTACTATAAAATGGAATAAGACATTACTCATTCTTCTAGACGTTATTGCAAACACTAAATAAAGTGTGCTTTAGCAAATGTAAAGCCTGTGGAGGTACAAGCAGTACTATGGACAGCATCCTCTACTTGCTGTTTGCTACAGGATAAATAACACCATGCCTCTAAAGTTGGGAAAACATCTTGTGTTCAGTCAATATGTCTTCTATAAAAGGATTCCTCCACCTTTAAATTATATTTTAAAGCAGCCTCTTAAAGTGCCTTTGAAAAGTTTACTACCATTTCTCTTGCATATATGGATCTTTTCCTCTTGTGAAATCCCAGGGCCTTTCAAAGAAGGAAAGGTCATTTAGCTCATTGGGTCGATTATAGTGGTGATCCATTTCCCCAACGAGAAGCAGGGGAAGCGTTTCTCAATGTGTATCAGGCAAAAAGCTCTGAGACCATTAGGACTAAAACCCTGCATATGCCACAAGCTCCATGCACCTGATTCCATCACAGACGATTGATGATTCTGCCATCCGGGCGGAATCAGGCCCCGGGACTGAATCCCAGTACAGAGACTGTGACTCTGTACTTCAGTAGGGAGGGAGGTTCACTGCAGCCTTCATCCAGTTTAAAAAATATTTTATTGACACATAGAGCATTCAGAGTCATAAAAATATATCATGTTTATCGCTATTTTTATGGCATGCATAGATATGACACAGGGGCATTGAGCCATATAGTAAGAGACAAGCATTTATTTCACCGTAAGCTTCTACGAATAATGCAGAACTCAGCTTCTAGCCTCTGAGCAGGCTGGACAGATTTCATCCGAAATAAGCATTTAAGGAAAGCCGAAAAATTGATGCTGATGCATATATTAGTGAAACGTCAAAATTGGGCTTTGTACACGCTCAACAAGTCTGTTAGGAACCCACAAGGTCACATGTCTGCCAAAGGCATCAGAGGGCTAAATTGGAGATTTTGAAAAATTATCATCTTTCATGGGTGTGGGAATCCAGCCAGGAAATTTACCTTTAAGCACTTTGACTAACGCCCAGAGTTTACAATTACATTATCACCCAAACTCTGATATACATTTTTATGGAGGGCAATTTCCTGAAGAATTATGATCCAGGACATTTGGTTTTTGACTTACAGAGTGGACAAGCAGCTCAGTAAGGATCTGGATGTCACAAATACAGCTCTCCATTATCTAAGGCCAGGTTAGGGCCAAGTCTGTCGGGACAAAGTGTTGCAAAGAGATCAGAGAAAAGATTGACATTTGCATGTTAATGGCAAGTATAAGTGGAAAGGAAGCATGAAGACATTTGCATCTGATTTAAGCCTTGTCCTTACTCAGCAGAATGCTCATGTCACAACTCCTTGGGCAGTGTTAGAGTGGGAGACAGGGGCAAAGACAATATTGAAAGGAATGATAGGAAGTGATGACTTTATAAACATAGATGGCATATCCGTCAAATGTTCAGAGAAAGTTCTCAACATCTTCCCAGGGAGTGATTTGTCTTAACCTGGCTAAATGTTTGGTTTACCTGGAGGCATAGACTATCTCCCCTTATTAAACGTCCACTCCTATAGCCTCCAAAAAGGTTTCTTCTGAGACATCCAGTGTTTCCTTTGTGTTAAAGCACATGCATATGACTTTTTCATTAGGTGACTTAAATTCCTTCAAGGCAGAAACCATCTCATTAACGTATCTATATTCCACAATTTCCAGGAACTCGAGAGTGCAGAAAATAACATATATTAGACCCTAAAGAAATAAGTGGTGAATGAGTGAATAAAGAAAGAAACATTGCCATACAGCATAGCAGGGTTATAATGCTCTGCTTATAGTCTGCTTCATTCATTGAACTAAGACACTTTGGCATCAGTAAGTGCTATAGAAAATGGAAAGTTTAGAGAAGATATGGTTTCCTTAAGAACACAAACATAAAAAGTAAATACAGCCTTTGTTGCAAAACTTTTTATTCTTTGTTCCAAGTTGTTTTTTTTTTTTTTTTAATATTTATAGCTTTTGATTTTCTTTGGGTCCAAGTCAAGCATACACAAGCAAGTATGGTCTCGAAATCAGATGATGGGAAGTGGCAGATATACCTGCAGCATAATATCAAAGAACAAAGCAAGAAAGGATTATCTTGTCACTAAATATAACGGTATACATTATTTTGTTTTATTGTGTTTAAAATCTGGTGTCAGCTGCCATAGAATGAACTAGGCAACAGCAGGCGTCTTCTGTAATAACCTGCAAAGACATATTGAATTCTCCTCTGTATTCTAAAAAGAGAATCACTTGCAAGGAGTATTTTGGCTCCTTAGAGCTATGGAGTCATTTACCTGCTCAGGATGGCTTACTGGAGGATTCTGAGAATTTCAGGCAGGCACTTTTCCCATGGTGGAGCAATTGCTCATACGGAATTTAACTTGTCTCTATGGCTTCCAAGATGCTTTTGCAATGTGCTATTTAGAGGAGGAGAAGGAAAAAAAAAAGTTGTTTTCAAGCAAGAGATATATTTAAAAAATAAAAAAAAAAGGATGTATGTTTTATTCCATCTGATCTTTATTTTTAAGCTGCAGTGTTTAAAGAGATGTGCGCTCGCCACTCACTGCTTCTCATCCTGGGTGGCAAAGTACAAAATTGTGTCATTTGGCAGCTCCATCATTCACCTGCTGTGGAAGTTTAGACCAGGTACTTAATGTCTCTGTTGTTTCAACTCCATCTGTAAAATAAAGGACACTGTTAGTTGCTCAGTCGTGTCTGACTCTTTGCGACCCCATGGACTACAGCCCACCAGGCTCCTCCGTCCACAGAATTCTCCAGGCAAGAATACTGGAGTGGGTTGCCATTTCCTACTCTGGGTGATTATCCCAACCCAGGGATCAAACCCAGGTCTCCCACATTGCAGGCAGGCTCTTTACCATCTGAGCCACCAGGGAAGACCCCAAATTAAAGGATGAGAAAGTATTTATTTCTAAGGAATAAATGAATTGACAGGTAAAATGCTCAGAACAGCGGTCTTTTTCTGTGTTAAATACTGTTTGTGAGGTCCAAAGGTCATTGAACAAAATTTCTTTTTCTTCTGACGCATCTTGGTTCAAAGTGTGGTGAAAGTTCCTGTTAAAAATGTGAACAGTCGGAATTTACTAAAACATTTATCAAACACTGAGAAAATCACCTGCGCCAAGTTTTCATCCGCCACTGAAGGACGCTGCAATTCCTTGGGCTCTGGTTCTAGCATTCACACCTTTTAATAACGTGATCCTTACCTTCTCGACGCGTCATTTCCCTGCTGTTCTAACCAAACCATCTTCCCTAAGTTATACCCAGTGCAGACTGCTTATTATTCCTCAAACATATCTGGGCACTTTGACCTCTGTTCCTTCCATCTAGAATGACTTTCCCCTCCAAATCTTGCCTTTTCTTTAAGGCTAAATGTATATGTTACTTCCTATGAAAGACGATCCTTCAATTCACACAGGCAGAAAAAAATAACTTTTCCCTCCAGGTTTTGATGTTTTCTCGTGTCTTCCAAATGGCTCACTTATTTTGGTTTCTGCCCCACTTCTACCCACAAACCACTTGCCTCCAAAAATGGAAGCTGAAGCAACTGATACCATCTTTGCCCACAACAGGCATTTGATAAATGTTTTACGAATCAGTGACTCTTCAACTCCACACATAGAAACAGATTTGACAAAAAGACTCTATTCTTAATACAGGAAGTAGAGACATCTCCCAATATTTATTCAGGGAAGTTTTTTTTGAAAAGCAAATATCGCCAGCATTTGGGGTTGGTGATAGAAATAAAAATATTGAAGTCTGACCTGGAGGGCTTTGAGACATCTGCCTCCTCTTCTTGAAGATGACATTTAGATAGAACAAATGGTCCAGTAAGCTGTAGTGTGTGCCATAGATATAAACAACTGTACTTGAGGAGCGTCTGGGTAGGTTTCACAGGAGAGGTAGCACCTGAATTGACTCCTGGAGGAGTTTTCCAGGTGCTGTGGTTTAGAATGGCAACCAAGTTAGGGGAGAAAGCATAATCAGAACACTAAGTTATGATAAATAATAACTAGAAGAATAACTGGCATGTATTAGTCATTTATTATATGTCAGGTGCTATGCTAAGTTGCTTAATCATCACCATAATCCTAGGAGTTAGGTACACTTATGATTCCCATTTTACCAAAGAAGAAACTATGATAAGTTAGTAAGTGTTCACTAGAGAAGCAACCAATATGAAATAAAGTGTGTGTGTGTGTGTGTGCACGCATGTGTGTAGTGAGAGAGAGAGAGAAACAGACAGATGTAGAAATAGTGGCAGAGAGAGACAGAGAGATTTATTTTAAGAAATCCAAACATGTGATTGTGGAGCTGGCAAGCCCCCAAACATGCAAAATAGACTGGCAAACTAGAGACCCAGGGAAGACTTGCGTTTAGAGCTTGAAGACCTTCTGCTGGCAGAATTCCCTATTCTTTGAAGAAAGACAGTCTTTTCTCTTAATGCCATCACTAATTGGATAAGGCCCACTCGCATTGTGAAAGGTAATCTGCTCTGCTGACATTTTACTGGTTTAAATGTTACTTGAAGTGAAGTGAAGTCATGGCAGTCTTGTCCAACTCTTTGTGACCCCATGGACGATAGCCCACAAGGCTCTTCCATCCATGGAATTTTCTAGGCAAGAGTACTGAGTGGGTTGCCATTCTCTTCTCCAGGGGATCTTCCCAATTCAGGGGTCAAACCCAGGTCTCCCACATTGCAGGCAGACGCTTTACCATCTGAGCCACCAGGAACGCCCAAATGTTACTTAATCCTATCTAAAAAATGCTTTCACAGAAACGTCTAGAGTAGTGTCTTACCAAACATCTGGGAACGGTGGCCTAGCCAAGTTGATGCACAAAATGAAACATTACATATGGCCGATGAAGTCATTTAGTGATGCTCATGTAGCAAATTGCAATAGAGCTGGGATTCAAACTCCTATTTTACATTGCCTTGTTTTCAGACCCATGAACTAGCTATTTCTGGAAAGAGCTGGTCTCACTCCAGCTAGAACCTCTAAGCTGAAGTCGAGAGTCAGAAATGGGGAGGAAAAAAAAAAGAAAACTAGTTAAAACTGCCAAATTCAAGTAGGTAGTCCAAGAGTTGGAAGCCAAGCAGAAACAGAATCGATGTGGTAACAGGTGTTGAGCAGGAAGAGGCTTTGCAATGCCTGATCACCTTCTTGAGCAGGAAAGTGCATGTGTTGGTGAACAGCCTGAATTATAGGAAAAGTGGGTTTGAAGGCAGATTGACCAGAATCTGTCCAACAAACCAAAAGATTGCTATGAAAACTCAGGCTCAAAATCATGGGAATCTAAGTTAAGGATAATAACAAAATAGTTAATACAGATGTGAAGCAAGTTGAGTTCAAGTTCACGTACGTGGCAAATGGCAAAACTCTTGCCCCTATTCTGCAATTATATTTGTTTAGTTAAAACTGGCCAGGTTCACAGAATTGCTGAGTAAATGAAGACAAGAAGAGAGATACACAGAGACATTAAATGCAACCAGCAAAAAGCCCAAGAAAGATAATCAGTGAGAGATGCCAGCAGTAGCTATGGTATCATGCTAATAAATTTATAGATTTGAAAAGATATGAAAGGGTATAGAAAAAAATTAGCTACATTAGAAAATTATCCGGTCTTTGCTAGAAGTAAAAGTGCTCTAAATATGGAAGTGTAAATAATGAATAAAAGAAAGATGAAAGTAACTTTATTGATTTGCAAAGCACTGTGCTGTGCTCTTTAGATATGTAAGCTAATTCAATCCATTAGATAGTATCGAAAATAAGTGTATCCTTTTTATTTCAAGAAATTTTTCAGTTGCCCACAATGACCCATGGCTGGTGATGGCAGACATGGTTTGTGAGCCCAGGAATTTGTTGTTGTTGTTGAGTCACCCAGTTGGATTCAACTCTTTCTTGACCCTGTGGACTATGTAGGCTGCCAGGCTCATCAGCCCACGGGGTTTCCCTGGCAGCAATATTGGAATGGGTTATAATTCCCTCTCCAGAGGATCTTCCCACCCCAAGGATTGAACTAGCAACCCCTGCTTGGCAGACAGATTCTTTACCCCTGAGCCACCAGGGAAGCCCCCAAGCCCATGGCTGCCTTCAAATCCCATGTAATTTTCCTTTCAGTGGAACTCTTCTGACAGAAGCATGAGCCAATGATATTAGTTGTTCCCTGAGTGTCACGTGTGAGAAGATGCTTATTTAGAACATTTTCCTTTCAACAGTAAAGCTCTGGTGAAGGGTTCAATGACCAAAGTCACTTGCTTCCAAAACACTGGTCTTACAGACATAACATTTCACAAACGATTCCACAACTTAGGACACATTCACCATCCATTCTACACTGTAGAAAACCTGGAATAACCCAAACTTTGCCGTTGCACTAGTGGAGAAATCAAGGCTGTCCTAGGAATCACCTCTTATTCTGACTTCATTATCTCCTGCCCAGATGGTTCTATTGGCAGAAGTCCAGCTGGATGTCCTTCCAGTTCCAGGCCAGACGTCTCACATGTTGTGGGTACAAATGACAGCATTGCGCTAAATGAATTATTGCTGCCCTTCCAGCTCCTGATGAACCAAACAGGGTCAGGAGGCAACTTCCCATTGCATCCGGTAAATCGGTGCACAAAACACCAGCCTGTTGTGTCTATTGTTCACATCCAAAATCAGCTTTAAAAGCCCAAGTAAACAGTCTAATAAAATTAAGAAAATTGCAACTGCTCATAAATTATAAAGACTCCAGCTCTCTGTACATTTTTCTATCAGCACATAAGCCACATGATGAAAGCTAGAAAACTGATTCTGTTATAAGCTACAATATAGTAATATAGTTAGAGAATTTTCAAAAAGTATTTAAACTTCCAAGTTAATCAATAGGCAATGGTTACTGAAAATCATCATTCACAAACTCTTAAAAAATTTATGTAAAGACTTAACATCACTTGCTACTTTCAAAAAACTTTGCTAATTTTTGTATTTGTGTTGCCTGCTCTTACATAAAAAGTTTCTATGGTATCTACAGGATATCAGTCAAGAAAAAGCTTGTCCTTTTTTAATTTGAATCTTCAGGAAAAGAATAAATAAATATATGTGATATTTACACAATCACATGCCCAGTGACCAGCATCTGAAACATTATTTAGCAAATACGTTTATATACTAGACTTTGGGCATTCCAAGTTATCAAGATATAACACCTACTCTGATGGAAGGAAAAACTTAGAAAGGAGAAACAGATAATTGATCAGGTAGTTTTATACAAACAAACCAGTGCATCAAACCTAAGCAGATAACTAGGCCGATAGGTGGAAGGACAATGGACAGACAGATACTACAAGATGCTATGGACTGAATGGTGTGCCCCCGGAATTCATATGTCGAACCCCTAATTCCCTAAATGTGACATATTTGAAGACAGGGTCTTGAAGGAGGCAATTAAGGGTAAGTTAAATTCAAAATATTATGTTACCTCACTAATAAGAATGAATTAGCTATCTACCAGTATCAAAATTCCAGTATTAAAATATTAATATATGTATGCGAGCCTGCATGATAAGTCCCTTCAGTCATGTCTGACTCTTTGTGACCTGATGGACTGTGGTCTGCCAGTGTCCTCTGTCCATCAGAGTCTTCAGGCAAGCATGCTGGAAGGGGCTGTCACACCCTCCTCCAGGGGACCTTCCCTACGGACCGCCTCTCCTGCATCTTCTGCATCGCAGGCAGATTCTGTACTGTTGAGCCACTGGAGAAGCCCCTCCAGGTAGATACTAATAGGGCGCTAGTCTGATAGGATTGGTGTCCTTATCAGAAGAGGAAGAGATCCAGAGAGCTAGCAGTCTCTCTCAGGGCACACAGAGGAAAGACCATAGGGGGACACAGTGAGAAGGTGGTTTTCTGAAAGCCAGGAAGAAAGCCCTCACCAGAAACCAGCCTTGCCAGCACCCTGATCTTAGATCTCTGCCCTCCATCGCTGTGAAAAAATGAATGCCTCTTCTTTAAGTTACCCAGCCGGTGGCTATCTCGGTATCTGATATCTGTGGATATCTATGACACTTTGTTATGGCAAGCCAAGTACACTAAGACTGGTGGACATAGGAATAGATAATAACGTGGTTTCCCTGGTGACCCAGAGAGAAAAGTGTCTGCCTGCAACGTGGGAAACCCGGGTCTGATCCCTGGGTAGGGAAGATCCCCTGGAGAAGGAAATGACAACTCTTGCCTGGAAAATCCCATGGATGGAGAAACCTGGTAGGCTACAAGTCCATGGGGTCGCAAAGAGTTGGACATGACTGAGTGATGGCAGAAAGTGAAGAGGAACTAAAAAGCCTCTTGATGAAAGTGAAAGAGGAGAGTAAAAAAGTTGGCTTAAAGCTCAACATTCAGAAAACGAAGATTATTGCATCTGGTCCCATTACTTCATGGCAAATAGTTGGGGAAACAGTGGAAACAGTGTCAGACTTTATTTTTTGGGGCTTCAAAATCGCTGCAGATGGTGATTGCAGCCATGAAATTAAAAGATGCTTACTCCTTGGAAAGAACATTATGACCAACCAAGATAGCATATTGAAAAGCAGAGACATTACTTTGCCAACACAGGTCCGTCTAGTCAAGGCTATGGTTTTTCCTGTGGTCATGTATGGATGTGAGAGTTGGACTGTGAAGAATGCTGAGCACCAAAGAATTGATGCTTCTGAACTGTGGTGTTGGAGAAGACTCTTGAGAGTCCCTTGGACTGCAAGGAGATCCAACCAGTCCATTCTAAAGCAGATCAGTCCTGGGTGTTCATTGGAAGGACTCATGCTAAAGCTGAAACTCCAATACTTTGGCCACCTCATGCTAAGAGCTGACTCATTGGAAAAGACTCTGATGCTGGGAGGGATTGGGGGCAGGAGGAGAAAGGGACGACAGAGGATAAGATGGCTGGATGGCATCACCACCTCGATGGACATGAGTCTGAGTGAACTCCGGGAGTTGGTGATGGACAGGGAGGCCTGGCGTGCTGCAATTCATGGGGTAGCAGGGTCGACATGACTGAGCGACTGAGCTGAACTGAACTGAACTGAGTGATCTCACTTTCACTTTCAATAACTTGGAATCAGGATGGGTTATCTAAATCTGTAATTGGGTCATAAGGATGTCTTCAAAAGGAGTTTCGAGAATGTTTCCTCTTTGATTTGCCCATTTTAGGTTATAAATGCAATACATACTTATTTTAAGTTTACAACAATGTAGAAGGCATATAAAATTTAAAATCACGCAAGCTCTACTTGAGTGCAACTCCTCAAAGGCAGGTGCTATTGAAGAGCTCAGCGTGAATGCTTTCAGACCCCTTAAGGGAGCTAATTTGCAAGAGTGAGAGGGCATCCCCAGGGGGCATCTAGAAGGTAGAAGAGGTGGAACAAAGGGAAAGGTACCGGCTGAAGTGAGAGGCACGAAGCAAAACCTGTCGTTCAAGGAACTGCAAGCAGTTTGAGTGGTTCAGGTGGGTGAGCACCAGTCACAGATTACGTGTGGAAGGGCAGGTGCCACACTGTGAGGGTGTTATATGGAAGCATGGCTGAGTTGCTTTGCTGCACACCTGAAACTATCACAGCACTGTTAATTGGCTATGCTCCAATATAAAATAAAATGTCAAAAAAAGAAGTGAGTTACTGATAGGAACATGTGTGTGCAGGATAAATCACTGCAGTCGTATCCGACTCTTTGTGACCCCATGGACTGTAGCCCACCAGGCCCCTCTGTCCGTGGGATTTTCCAGGCAAGAATACTGGAGAGGGTTGCCATGCTCTTCTCCAGGGGATCTTCCTGACCCAGGGATTGAACACACATCTCTTATGTCTCCTAATTGGCAGGTGGCTTCTTTACCACTAGTGCCACCTAGAAACACATGATTCCATTAAAAAAAAAAAAAAAAGGAAAATGAAAAAACAAAACAGTTTGAGAACATAGAAAAAATCCTCAACTTAAATCAAAATTAGAGAAAGGTAAGTTAACACTAAAACTGTGCTTCCCTGGTGGCTCAGCGATAAAGAATCCGCTTGCAGACCGAGGAGACATGGGTTTGATCCCTTGGTTGGGAAGATCCCCTGGAGGAAGGCATGGCAACTCACTCCAGTATTTTTGCCTGGAAAATTCCACGGACAGAGAAGTCTGGAGGGCTACAGTCCAGGAGGTCTCAAAGAGTTGTACGCAACTTACAGACCAAACAGCAAACAAGTTAAAACTGTACTTTGATAATTCTTATTTTTTTGATTGTCAAAAATCCAAAAGTTTTGCATAATACTTTCTTGTGGAGTCTGTGGGAACTCACATCACTCTTACACATTGCTGTTAGGAAAGGTAGATGGCACAGTCACACAGAGGGGAATTTGATAATATCTGGTAAAATTATGCAGACAGTTACCTTTTGATCTAGCATTCCTACTTCTGGTAATATATTGCAGAGACACAGTGGTAAAATATGAAAGTATATATAAACAAGGAATTCAATGCAGTATTATTTGTAAAGGTAAAATACTAGAAACAACCTAAATATCTGCCAATTAAAGGATCAGTGGAATAAACTAGTCCATCCCCATAATGAAACACCATGCAGCTGCAATTAAGAATAAGGAAAGATTCTATATAATGCTATGAAGTGATCACCAGGATATACCAACAAATGGGAATAAAACAAAATGAAAAAAAAAGTGTATATAGTGATATACTGTTTATCCCATAAAAGAGTTCAGAGTTTCTAGAGAATATACACATATTTACTTATTTTAAAAATGAAAGAATAAACCAATAAAAATTAAATAGCTACCAATTAGTGAGACTAGGGAAGAATTTGAAGACAGTTATACAAGCTTAACTCTTCTGAATATAACTTTTGCAAACTTGAATTTGGAAATATTTGATAGGCAAATATTTGAAATCTATTTAAAAAAGTTTAAAATACATAAAAATAAATTAACTAAAAAGAGATCTGTAAAATTTGAAAGTGAAATGAAAGAAGCTAACCATATAGAATGTGGTTGTTATAACTGCACAACATTTCAAACCACTTTAAAGCCAATAATTTGATCAAACATTGTGATGGCATTAAATGCAGAAGCACACAAGACAAAACAAACAAACAAACAAAAACCTTCAAACTCACTTTAATAATCCTCTGACTTTCTAGCTGATGGAGTTGGCAGTGTTAATGTTGGCCTATGGCACCTGTACTGGGGGTTGAAATAAATGAAAAATTATCTTGATGCACTTGACCACTGTGACTTTGGGAATGAGAGAAACGCGTGCACACACACACACACAGAAAGACTGTGAGGTTAAGTAAAAAACATATTGAATCGGGTTTTAAAAGTATACACTTTCTAGAACTATGCATGAAAAAAGACTAATGGCAAATGGCAGACCAGTCGCAAGAAGTACTTTTCTTCTCATATCTCTAAAA
>NW_011494656.1:980193-982289 GCF_000754665.1 Bison bison bison | reverse complement strand
AAAAAGCATATAGCTCATTAAACGGACTCAAGGCTTGTTGGAGAAACACCTAAATCCAGGTCTGAGATAGAAAGGAGCAGCAAACTGTTTTACTAACAAGGAAGCTATTAGACTATAGAAAATGAGAGTTGCTCAGTTGTGTCCAACTCTTTGCGACCCCATGGACTGTACAGCCCATGGAATTCTCTGGGTCAGAATACTGGAGTGGGAAGCCTTTCCCTTCTCCAGGGGATCTTTCCAACCCAGGGATGGAACCCAGGTCTCCTGCATTGCAGGCAGTTTCTTTACCAGCTGAGCCACACGGGAAGACCAAGAATACTGGAGTGGGTAGCCTATCCCTTCTCCAGTGGATCTTCTCAAGCGAAAAATTGAACGGGGTCTCTTGTATTGCAGGCGGATTCTTGACCAACTGAGCTATGAGGAAAGCCCAATAGTGAGGAAAGCGGCAAATGACACAGGAGTGAACTGAAAGAATTCCACATTAGCCACACACAGCAGAATCAGTAAAGACAATTGCAATGGATTGAAATACCTTAAATAATCTTACCTGTTAGATCTGGGAGTTCTCCATTTAACAGAAAGGAAAAAAAGACAAAAAACAAACTAAAAAAAAAATTACTTCTTACCTTTTAACATAAATCCTTTTAAGTTGCTTTTCAGAAAATTCCAGGAAATTGATTGTTGAGTCAATTTTCCAACTGTTCCTACTGTTGAGTTGGAAAACTGCTAAGTAAAAGGAATCATTCAAAATTTACAAATAGTGAGTACCATTTATGGTACCTTTTATGAATTCTATCTCAGTGTTACTGAGTATGTGATAACTGGTAATTTCTCTATTTAAATTAGTCAAGATAATAAATAAAGGACTAGAACAATTAGAACAAATTAGAATTTATTCATAAGTAAATGGAGTCAGCTCATTCTGTAAACAACAGATTGTACATCCCAGTTCTAACCTCCCTTCCACGTTTATCATTCTTGCAGGTCATTACTACACAGATCATTCTGATTCCTCACTCACAAGCCTGCCTGTGAAGCTGGTGGTGAAGCACCTCCTCCGTCCAGAGCATCCTGGACACCTCCCCCGGATTAGCATCAGTAAGGTGGGTTCTAATCACACCGTCTGCTCCTCAGCACCTTGCAGTACTTCTCTATTGCTTTAAACATCAAATAGCCTTCTTCAGTATTATGCCAGTACAACTTTTCCAGGCTAACCAAATGTCACTTCTATAATTTATCCTATATTTCAGTGGTTGGTAAAGTATTTCTGTAAAGGACTAGGTAGTAAATATTTTAGGGTTGGCAGACCAGAAGTTCAGTCACAGCTATTCAGATCTATAAAAGCAGGCATAGATATGATGTAAATGAGTGGGTGAGGCTGTGTTCCAATAAAACTTTATTTACAAAAACAAGACTAAGCCCGAGACCACAGATTATTGTTCCTGATAAGCTGAGTGGATTTACTCAGTCTTCCATAGCATCCTTCATGCTACCCCTTCTGTTTCTGCAGTTCCAGTCCTACTCAGGATTCATTCCCAAGGATACTCCATTAAACATCTTCCCTAAGCATCCTAGTATAATAGTGAAGAATTCCTTCAGTGTCTGTGACACACTGCCTGACTGTCTTACTAGCCTGTTGGTGTTTGTTTGTTTGTTTGTTTGTTTCAGTTGTATATGTGATTGGTTTTCTAATTTAGGGACAAGGATGCTTTTTTTTGCATCCATGGCATCCAGTATTCTGGCTTTGTTTATTTGACAAACATTTTGGTGTAAACCTAGACAGCAGATGCAGTGGACATTTATGGCGTTGCCCATCGACACCCATTATCCGTTCAACTAAAGTCCAGTCTTCCACTCACTCAGTGCCTGTGCGGCATGTAGAATGGAGCCCACTCTGGAACCCAGGGGTGCTCCCACAATTCCGTCTTGGACAATCACAGCACCGCCTTCTCCCCAGCAGCAGTGACTGATTCAGAGATGGGCACGTGCTCAGAGTCAGGGAGGCAGACTCTTGTTGGAACTGCTGACCCACTGCCGTTTCTTCATTTCTGTCTGCTTTGGACATGGGATGGCTTGGGTTGAAAGTGTCCAGCTAG